>NW_015387610.1:89009-125251 GCF_001527695.2 Protobothrops mucrosquamatus
TTTCAGCAAGCAAGGCCTTAATCTCTTCATCGTTTTCATCAAACCAGTCCTGCTGCTTCCTATATGAAGGTCCAAGAACCTTAAGTGCAGAAGAGTGCAAGATGTCCCGGAAACATTCCCAGTCCTTCTCAGCATTTTCCTGTATTTGCAGCTCTGGGAGTTGATTATCAAGATCTTTTACTAATGAAGCTACTACGTCAGGGTTTTCCAGTGTACTGACGTTGATCTTTTTCATCACAACTCTGTTTCCCTGTGGACGATTCTTTGGCTTGATGTGAATATTTAACTTGGAAATGATGAGTCTATGGTCAGTCCAACAGTCAGCACTCGGCATGGCCTTAGTTACTCTTACATCTTGCATGTCTTTCCTCCGCGCGATGACATAATCAATGAGATGCCAGTGCCTGGAGCGTGGGTGCATCCAGGACGTCTTTTTGCGAGTAGGCAGGCAGAAGATGGTATTAGTAATGACCAGATCATGAGCAGCACATATCTTCAATAGTAACAGGCCATTGCTATTACACGTGCCAATTCCATTTTTACCAATAACGCCATCCCAGGTAGAATGATCGGACCCCACTCTCGCATTGAAATCGCCAAGTAAAATCAACCTGTCGGTGCGCTTCACGGATGAAAGTAGGGCATCAAGATCTTCATAAAACTTGTCCTTTACTTCATCTGAGGTGGCTCGGGAGTTCATGGCCTCCATGACGGCCATGGACCTGACCCAATTAGTTGATGTCCCTACCCACATCGGAGGACACACACTGGACTTAGTTTTTGCCTCCGGCCAGTGGTTGAGTGATCGTGGTTTAGGGGAAATAGTTGTTGAGCCCCTGTCATGGTCAGATCACTCTCTCCTTCGGCTGGCCTTTCCTACCGCTATGCCCCACCGCGGGGAGGCGGAACCGGAAGTGACAAAATGGTTCCGCCCCAGGCGCCTGATGGACCCTGAGAGGTTCCAGATGGAGCTTGGGCCAATACCTGAGACCTTGACCCGCGGCTCGACTGAGGACCTGGTGGCCGCCTGGAATGGTGCGGCCGCGGGGGCCCTGGACCGGGTCGTGCCTTTGCGGCCTCTCACCCGATGCCGGACTACCTTGGCTCCTTGGTTCTCCGAGGAGCTGAGAGTGATGAAGCGTCAGAAGAGATGCCTAGAGGGTAATTGGAGGACCACCCGCTCCGAATCTGACCGGACACTGGTAAAGTCCCACTTAAGGACTTACCTAGTGGCGATAAGAGCAGCGAAACAAAACTATTTCTCCGCTCCTATCGCGTCTGCAGGTAACCGATCTGCAGCCCTGTTTAGGGTGTCCCGCTCCCTCCTTCATCAGAGGGTCCGGGACGCCCCTCTTCAGGGTCGGGCGGAGGAATTTGGGTGCTACCTGCATGACAAAATTGATCAGATCCGGGCCGGGTTAGCCTCCGATTGGACTAGTTCAGACAGGCCAACAGAGGCAGGTCTTGAGTCCACTTTTTGGGAAGAGTTTGATCCCGTGACTCCTGAGGACATGGACAGGATACTGGGACGGCTGAACACCACCACATGTTTATTGTACCCGTGTCCCTCCTGGCTGGTACTGGCCTCCCGGGAGGTTACACGAGGCTGGCTCCAGGGAATCGTCAGCGCTTCTTTGAGTGAGGGGTTCTTGCCGGCCGCCTTGAAAGAGGTGGTGGTGAGGCCCCTCCTCAAGAAGCCCTCCCTGGACCCGGCTGTTTTGGCCAACTACCATCCTGTCTCCAACCTTCGCTTTCTTGCGAAGGTTGTTGAGAGTGTGGTGGCACGACAGCTCCCTCAGCACCTGGAAGAAACTGTCTATCTAGACTCATGCCAGTCTGGCTTCCGGCCTGGGCACAGCACGGAAATGGCATTGGTCGCGTTGGTTGATGATCTCTGGAGGGCTCGGGATAGAGGCTGTTCCTCTATCCTGGTCCTGCTAGACCTCTCAGCGGCTTTTGATACCATCGACCATGGTATCTTGTTGCACCGGTTAGGGGGGTTGGGGTTGGGGGGCACCGTTTTACGGTGGTTCTCCTCCTACCTCTCGGACCGGTCGCAATTTGTGTTGGCAGGGGGGCAGAGGTCGACCTCGAGGCGCCTCACTTGTGGGGTACCACAGGGGTCGGTCCTCNCCCTTGAGGTGCACCTGGAGGCTCCAGCTAGTTCAGAATGCGGCCGCGCGGGGGATTTTGGGGGCCTCTAGATACTCCCATGTAACACCTCTCCTGCGCGAGCTGCACTGGCTGCCTGTGGCCTTCCGGGTGCGCTTCAAGGTGTTAGTAACAACCTTTAAAGCGCTCCATGGCAATGGACCTAGGTATTTGCAAGACCACCTCCTACCAAATACCTCCCTTCGACCAGTCCACTCCCACAGAGAGGGCCTCCTTAGGGTGCCGTCGGCCAGTCAATGCTGGCTGGCGACCCCCAGGGGGAGAGCCTTCTCTGTGGCAGCTCCTGCCCTCTGGAATGACCTATCCCCCGACCTATGTACAACTGCGGACCTGCGCCTTTTTCGCCGAGCCCTGAAAACCCATCTATTTCGTGCAGCCGGCCTGGTGTAGTCTTAATTATGTTTTAGTAAAGGTTTTATATGGGGTATTTTAGAGCAGGCCTTTATTTAATCTGATTTTAGAATAGAAATTTGAGTATATTTATTGTGATTTTTATTATCGCCTGTTCACCGCCCTGAGTCCCGTAAGGGAGATAGGGCGGTATACAAATTTAAATAAATAAATAATAAATAAATAAATAAATAAATCTGGATTTGTCATTGTGGGTGCATAGGCACTGATCAGTGTGGCTTGCTTTCCACTTAGTAGTGGGAGATGCAGTGTCATGAGTCGATCATTCACACCCTTAGGAAGACTGGCAAGTTGGCAGACAAGATGGTTCTTAACCGCTAAGCCAACTCCAGACTCACGACGTTGGTCACTGCTATGTCCACACCAGAAGAATGTGTAACCGCCTCCTGTTTCTGTGAGCTGACCTTCATTGGCTAGACGAGTTTCACACAGGGCCGCAATGTCAATGTTAAATCTTGCAAGCTCTCTGGCTACCAGAGCTGTTCTTCTTTCTGGGCGATCTGCTAATGGGTTGTCTTGAAGCGTACGTACGTTCCATGTATCAATAATAAGTGGTAACACCTTGTGTTTCGTCTTAAGTTTTGTATTTTGACCGCATGAAGTGGGATCCCCTCCAACCGCGGTAGGCTGGACAGGGTTTGAAAGAAGCAACAATGTTTAGGGCACATTTTCTAGCCCCTTCCTCATACTATGGAGGTGAGCAGTGTGGCCCTAAAAAGGGCTGCTCAGTCACTCAGATAGACGCCGAATCCAGCTGTTTCTTCATCAGCAAGAAGCGACCATTAGACCTGAGCCACCTGTGTGCAGGTCCGCGTCCACAGCTCCCAGTGATTCCACACCTGCTGCTTCACCGCTTGCCTATCGCCACAGGACTTTAAGATTTGTGGGAGTTAGGGAAAGTCAAGATGTCAAGACTTGCGCATGGATTGGATTAAAGTGAGGGAGAGGTGCGCATAGTAAGCCTCACTTTCTCTTCCCAGATTCCATCTTGTTCCAATGGCAGGACAAAAGTCGAGACAGTTGTAGATGGGCTGGGCGCAGTGGTTGACCAGGGCATCTTTCGTGTCTTGCCGTGCTCTCAGCGTACCACGTCGCTTGCAGAAACTGCCTTCATGATCATTGGTCCTATTTTAATAGGTCTCATCTGCTCAATCCGCCAGTCTGTCTTCACATGCTTGGGATAGACAAATCCCTTGCTCACCGAATGTCAAAGACACAATGGCTGCTCTCAACCTGGTTTGGCCAGCCTGTCGAAGCTGTTGCCCGGGGTGTGGCCGCTGCGCATGTTACAGCTACTAGGAGCCACAGGTGAGAGCTGAGTGTCAGGTGGGGACCAAAGGTGTACGAGCTGCCCTAAAAAAAGAACACGACATGCCCTCCACCAGAGGTGCTACCCCTCCCTGAACACCCCATACACCCCATTTTTCACTTGTAGAGAGATAAGGAAAGTAGTCTCACCCAGATCAGCTGTTTTACCTGTTTTACCTGAGAAAATTTGTTGTCTCCGACAATCAGCTGCTTCTGGCAGACCGCATGGGTGCGGTCAGCCTTTCTTCCTGCCAGTCACGAGGGCTCCTTTGGATCAAGTGGGCCAGCTATCGCTGGCCCGCGATCTGCAAAATTTCACCCTTTGGCCAGTCGCCTCTATGGGGCGACTTTCGGTCCTATTGGACTCCCCAGCTGGTAGAAATCGGGCTTGGGGAAGGGAGATTCATTCCCCAGCACCCATCTTGCAGCGACGTCACTGGAAACTCTCCAATTTTTTTTTTACCAGTAGTCCCACAAACGTCTTTTGTTTTCCTACACACGGCGGCAGAGAAATGCGACGGAGAAACACGACGGAGCTGGAAAGCAGGTTAGTGAAGAAATGCTTTTGAGAAGAGAGAGGATCTGGCTGGTGGTTCTTCTTATGTCAGAAAGCGCAGGGGCTGTAATCATGACCCAAAGCTCAGGAACTGAAATGGGGCATCTGCTTGCAAGCATGACTTTGGGGAGGGGGGCCATCATGGGAGGGAGGGAGGGAGGGAGATACCCCACAGAGATTCCCCTTTGGAAAATTGGGAGCAGCAGCAGCAGAATTGCAGGAAGGTTCCTCTGAAGCTTTTTTTCAGTCTTTTGCTGAATGGGGAGAATCCGCATTCTGCATCAAGTAAACTTTAAAGAAAGTTAAATATTCTGGCAGGAAAAATCCAGCAGCAGGGAAAAAACCCAGGTCTCATGTACGGGGAATCTGCACTGCCCACCTCCCCCGTGCCTTCACTTCGCTCAATTGATCAGCCGGCTATCGTAGAAGTGAGGTTTAGCAGGCCAAGCATGCAGGCAGAGGCAGAGGCACAGGGGGAGGTGGGTGGTGCAGATTCCCTGTACGTGAGACTGGGATTTTTTTCCCCCGCTGGTGGATTTTCGCTGCCAGACTGTTTAACTTTTTAAAAGTTTACTTGATGCAGAATGCGGATCCTTCCAGGATGCTACCCAGCAGCCTCCACTACCTCCTGCTGGAGCTGCCCCATGCACCCCAGAGACAAGGCGGGGCACACACACCCTACACTGCGTAGCTTTGGCAGGTGTCTGGAAGATGGATGGAGGCAGCTCCCACCACCACCTGCCTCGCCTCCCCTCTGGCAGCAGCTCCGGAGATCATAACAGAGATCCGGGGCTTGGTGGCAGGCCGGGTGGAAGGCGAGGCAGTGGCAGAAGAGCTGCAGGTGAGGTAGAGGCCTAAGGTGGCCAGGAGCAGCCCCACACCCGCCTCGCACAGCCAGTAGTCAGGACAGGCAGGCCCGTGGTCTCTGCCTGCTCCAGGGTCATAAGGTGAGCTGTGGAATAGAGGGGCCCAGGGTGGCAAAGTTGCCTGGCGCTGCAGGCATGGCGGGGGCTGGTGAGAATGTGCCAGAAACACCTCCAGGCGCCCAAAGAGATGGAACGAGAGGCAAGTCCAGTCCAGCGTGGGGTGTCGCTTTACCCACATTGCTGATCCTGCCGCTATGCTGAGTTGCGCCATGCACCCCCTGAGAGCAGAGCGGCCCCTGAGTTATTGTATGCCACTTCTGCAAATCGGAGGATGTCAGACCAATTGTCTTCTTGGTAATTAATGAAACATCTCAAGTAATGTTCTAGGACCCCGTTAAGTCCTCTCACAAGCCCCATTAGATTTTGAATTATGGGAACTGCTGAGTCCTTGCTTGGTGCTTAATAGTTTTATAAATTCTTGCCAAAATTGTGAAATGAATTGAACTCCCTGGTCTGAGATTATGTGGTCTGGCGCCCCATGTAGTCTGTAGATGTGTTGTATGAAGAGCTTTGCTAGGGTGCGGGCTGAAGGGATCTTTGAGCAGAGTATGAAGTTCACCTGTTTGGAAAACATGTCTGTCACAACCCAAATAATGGAGTTGTCATGTGTCTGATTAATGAAACACTTAAAAGAACTTTCAGGCATATTTTTTCCTAAAAGCATTTATTAAGGTTACAGAAATGTCAGTACGGCATGGTGGAAATGCTTAGATCTGGATCCTTTTCCGTTGTACATACATTCCAAGCATTTTTCCCTGCCTCTATTTTGGGGTCATGGTTCACATCTTCCAATTAACTTGGAAGATGTGATTTACTTCCGGTTTCTTTTCCCCGGGCTTTCACTGTTGCCTGATTTAACTATAAAAATACCAGACAGTTCTGCATATTGTCAAAGCAAGAATATACAGTATTTGCAGCGTTGACAGGAGTTCTCTGAGCTTTCAGGGAGCTTGATGATAAAATCCATAGAGATTTCCTTCCAAGGAGCCTGGGTTTTGCCACAGGCTGTAGGAGTCCTGGCACTTTCTCTGGTTGTCGTTTTGACACTTCGCATACTGGGCAACTAGCCATGTATGCCTCAATGTCTTTTTTCAGGGATGGCCACCAGAATTGGCATTTTATCAGGGTTTTCATGAACCCAAAGTGCCCTGCTGTTTTTGAATCATGACTTTTTCCCAGGACCATAGTTCGTTGGCTCTTAGGGACATACAGTTTCCCTCCAACCCACGCAAGGCCCTCATGTAAAGTGAAGTCATTTTTATGGTTGTTAAACCAGTTGTCTTTTAGGGCTGTTTTCAGCACTTCAATTACTTCATTAGGCATGGTTTTAGGCTGCTTTGCTTGAGCTCTTCAAATGACTGGGGCTGCTATTTGCCATGAAAGGATAACTGGTTGGACACGTTCCAGCTTAGCGCTGTTGTATTGTGGCATTTTAGATAAAGCGTCCGGCAAAAAATTGTGCCCCCCTTACCCCCTGTAAGGTAAAATTGAAATGGTTAAAGAACTGTGCCCAGCAGACCTTTTGGGGGGACAGTTTCCTAGGGGTTTTAAGGGCCTCCAGGTTTTTATGGTCTGTTCAGACCTCAAACGGGACTTTGCTTCCTTCTAGGAAGTGTCTCCAGGTCAGGAGTGCCCATCACATCACATAAGCTTCCTTTTCCCATACTGCCCATCACTGCTGTGTTTCCATGAGTTTCTTTGAAGTGTACATGCAGGGTTGTAAATCCCCCTGTTCATTTTTTTGTAGTAATACAGCCCTCACAGCTCCATCACTAGCATCTGCTTGGATGCCAAAAGCAGCAAACAGCCGTTTTAATTTCTCAAAAGCAGCCTGGCACTCCATAGACCATTTTAAGGGTTGGCTGGGTTTAGGCTTTCCCTCCCCTTTTGTTTTTAACAGGATCGTAATGGGTAGGGTTATTTGGGCAAAAGAAGGTATGAACTGACGATAGAAATTTGCAAACCGCAAGAAACTTTGAAGCTGTTTCCGGGTCCAGGGTGGAGCCCATTCAAGGACAGCTCTCATCTTTTTGGGGTCCATTTCTATCCCCTTATGGGATATACAATAACCCAAATAGTCAATTTTGTCTTTGTGAAATTCGCATTTGGAAAGCTTAGCATACAGTTGGGCAGCACGGAGTTTCTTTCGCACTGCTCACACCAATTTCATGTGCTCCCCCATGGTTTCAGTGTAAATCAGAATGTCACCAGGTACACTAGGACCCCTTTGTATAGGTGTTCATGCAGGACTTTGTTTATCAGTTGCATGAACATGATGGGGGTGCCCTGGAGCCCAAATGGGAGAACCCAGAACTGGAAGCATCCCAGGGGACAGTTAAACACAGTTTTCCACTCGTCCCCTTCTTTGATTCTCACTCAGTAATAGGCTTCTGGTAAGTCCAATTTAATGAAAACCTTCCCTTTAGCCAGATGGTCTAAGATGTCTTTCATTAACGGAAGGAGGTAAACATTTTCGATGCAAATGGCATTCATTCCTCTATAGTCCATGCATAGATGAAGGGACCCATTCTTTTTTCCCTTAAAAATCACCGGGGCGGCTACCTGTGGCTTAGCAGTTTGGATGAAGCCCCTTTTCAATGTTTTGTCTATGAAAACCTGGAGTTCTGTGAGCTCTTTTGTGGTCATAGAGTACAGTTTCAGTTTGGGTAACTTTGCCTTGGGAGGATCTCAATGGAGCAGTCCATTGGCCAGTGAGGGGGAAGCTCATATGACCCCTTTTCACTGAACACCTCTCTCAAGTCCCAATATTCTTGGGGGATGCGTGGGTCTGGTGGTGACTTCCCACACATGGCTCTGCCTAATTCCTCGCTTAGTGTGGTGGGGCTCGACAGGCGGCCCCCTCTACCAGGTCTCCACCTGAAAGACAAGCAGAGTTACCTGAGCATTTGTGTGTCCCTGTGCCCAACCCCACCGACAGCCCTCCCGGCTTCCCAGGGTATTGCTGTTGGAACCTCTTAATCAACCGGGGGGCATGGATATCAGCTTCCTTCACCCAGGACGCCTTCGAAAGGGGGTACCCCTTCCAACGGACTAGGTAGTACAGACCTCCCCGTCTGAGATGGGAATCCAGGAGTTCCTTAACTTCATACCGGTCATTTTCTATGGGTCCCAGCTCCCTGTCTAGGTGTGTATGGGATGACCCCTCCACCGGTTTTAATAGGCTGCTGTGGAATACTGGGTGTATTTTACCCAGAAACCTGGGTAAGTGGAGGCGCATGGCCACCGGGTTGATTACCTGGGTGACCTGAAAAGGGCCAAGGTATTTTGGTGCTAGTTTCTTACACGGAACCCGTAGGCGTATATACTTTGTGGACAAATAGACCAGGTCGCCTACCTGGAACGGTTTCTGGGCCCTTCATTTCTTGTTAGCCTGTACCTTAGCAGTATCCCTTGCTTTTGTTAGGGCTTCCCTAACTACCCCCCATACTCCCCTCACCCGTGCCATCCACTCCCTGTGTTGGCACGGAACGGGACTCTGTTGGCTGCACTCTGGTATGGGGACAAAGTCCCTGCCCTGTACCTCCTGAAAGGGGGTGAAACCGGTGCTGCTATGCACCGCATGGTTGTAAGCGACCTCTGCAAATACCACCAGATCCACCCAGTCTGTTTGTTGGTGGGACACATAGCTCCTGAGATACCGCTCCACCGCTGCATTCACCCGTTCTGCAGCCGCATTGGTACTAGGGTGGTATGCCGAACTGAGCCCTTGGGACGATCCGATGAACTGAACAAACTCGCGCCAAAAGCGAGCTGTGAACTGAACCCCCTGATCCGAGATGATCCGTCGGGGCGCCCCGTGTAGGCGATAGACGTGCATCAGGAACAGTCAAGCTAGCCTTCGAGCCGACGGCTACCCTTTACAGGGGATGAAGTGGGCCTGCTTGGAGAACAGGTCCACCACAGTCCACAGCACCATGTAGCCCTGACTCTCTGGCAGATCAACAATAAAATCCATCACGATGTCCTGCCACGGTCTGGTTGGATCAGCAACCGGCTGTAGCAGTCCCAGAGGTTTCCCCGTATGGGGTTTTGCAGTGGCACAGACAGGACACCCCCAGACGTATGTCTCAATGTCCTTCCTCATCCGGGGCCACCAGAACTGACGTCTTGCCAGATGTAAGGTTTTGAGGAATCCGAAGTGCCCTGCCTGTTTCATATCATGGCAACGTTGGAACACCCGAGACCGCAATGCCTGTGGGATGTAGAGTTTACTGCCGTTCCAAGCCAACCCACCCCGACTCGTCAGCAAACCTGGATTATCCCGTAACCACGGATCGTCCTGGAGTGCTGTTCTCAATTCGTGCTCTAGACTGTTTTCATCCGGACGGGAGACCGCTCTTACCGTGTCCTGGCGGTAGGGGGGCATAATCGCTTGCACCACCTCCTCTCGCCTGCTGTCGTATTGTGGCAGCCGTGATAAAGCGTCTGCCAGGAAGTTCCTCTCCCCTGGTACATACTTGAGCTGGAAATGAAACCGACAGAAGTACTGCGCCCACCGAACGTGTTTAGGGGACAAACGTCTTGGGGTCTGCAGTACCTCCAAGTTCTTGTGGTCAGTCCAGACCTTGAATGGCACCTTCGCCCCCTCCAGGAGATGCCGCCACGTTGATAACGCCCACCACACTGCGAATGCCTCCTTCTCCCATATAGCCCACGCCTGTTCCGTCTCGGTCAACTTCCGGGAGGTGTAGGCACACGGCTGCAGTGCCCCTTGACAGTTCCGTTGAAGCAACACCGCCCCCACAGCCACGTTGCTGGCGTCCGCTTGTACCACAAACAGTTTTTCCGGATCCGGGTGAAGCAGGACAGGCTCCTTCGCGAATAAGGCCTTTAGGGACTCAAAGGCTTGCTGACACTCCAGTGACCATGCCAAAGGCTGTCCAGGACGTGGTTTTGTCACGGCATGCCATGTGCGCAGTAGGTCCATCAGGGGTAAAGCCACCACAGCAAAGGAAGGGATGAATTGTCTGTAAAAGTTAGCAAACCCCAGAAAACTCTGCAATTGGTGGCGTGTCTTTGGTGCCTGCCATTCCAACATGCTCTTGACTTTATTGGGGTCCATTTCCACTCCCGTCACCGAGATCCGATACCCCAAGTAGTCAAGGCGGGATTGATGAAACTCGCATTTCGACAGTTTCATGTACAACCGGGCCTGCAATAGTTTTCTCAACACCTCGCTTACCAGCTCGATGTGGTCCTCCATGGTCCTCGTGTAGATGAGGATATCGTCGAGGTACACGAGTACCCCGCGGTATAGGCGATCATGCAAAACCTCATTAATGAGTTGCATGAATACCGCGGGGGGCCCTTGCAACCCAAAGGGCATCATCTGGAATTGGTAACTCCCCAGTGGGCAGTTAAACACTGTCTTCCATTCGTCACCCTTTTTGATCCTGACTCGGTAGTACGCTTCACGGAGGTCCAGTTTCGTAAAATTCCTACCCTGTGCTAGGTGGGCTAAGAGGTCCTTCATCAAAGGAAGGGGGTACATGTGCTCGACACAGACCCCGTTGATGCCACGGAAGTCCACACATAACCGGAGACCCCCATCCTTCTTCTCCTTGAAGAGAACCAGTGCCGCTATCCGAGAGCGGGCCGGCTGGATAAACCCTCTTGCTAAGTTTTTGTCGATGTATCGACGCAGTTCCTCCAACTCCCGGGGTGTCATGGCATACATGCAGGGTTTAGGTAATTTAGCCCCCGGCAATATGTCGATAGCACAATCAGTCGATCGGTGGGGTGGTAGACTATCACACTCCTGTTCACTGAATACTTCCCTAAGAGTGGCATACACGGCTGGAAAGCTGGGATCCTGCTCTGTGTTGTCCTGGACCGCTTTCACCTCTCCTCCATCTCCCTCTGCAGCCTCGGGATCCCTGTCCAGTGGCCGGGGACCGACCCCCCAAACATAGGTGGCGACAACCACCTTCCCACCATATAGTTGGACCCCACTTATCTAGCCAAGCAAGCCCCAGGATCACTGCCTCGGTCATGGAGGGGACCACGATAAACCGGAGGACTTCCCAATGTTTCCCCATATCCATCCTCACAGGTTCTGTTATGAGGGTGGCTGGAGCACCACCCAGGAGGGACCCGTCCACCTGCTCAAAGCAAATCGGTTTAGCCAATCGGGTAACCCTGATGCCCACCTTGGTCACTACGTCCTTACTGATGAGACACCGGGTACACCCGGAAACTATCAAAGCCTGATATTCCCCGGTTTGGCCTGTCTGCGGGCTTGTCAGGATAACTGGGATGGCAAAGGGGCATATTGGCTGGCTTACCATGGGATCCTCAGCAGAGTCCGTACTGTCATACTCCACCAGTAGGCACTTGGTAGGCGTTGTTTCCACTCCCGTCGAGGATCTTTGGGGAGTGCCTTCCTCAAGTTGTCGGGCTGCCTGCGATCGTTCCGTGGTCTTCTTAGGGGTAGGCCTAGATTTTCCGGGGGTTCCTGGGCTGCCTTGTGGTATGAGGACTGGACACTCTGCTGCCCGGTGCCCTGGTTGGTTACACCGAAAACACCTGAAACCGGAGCAAAGAGCAGGACCGGAGGACCCCAAAATAGGGGTTTGGGGCCTACGACCTTCGTCGCTTTGTTGCTCTGCCGGCCGCCGCGATGGCAACTGCCCCTCCCCGGCCTTCTGGAACTCCTGCAACCCCGCATCCAGTTCGGTCACTACCCGGAACCACTCCTGGAGCCGACATGGTATCCCCTGAACCACACATGCCTGACGTAAGTCCCTGTCCAATCCAGCACGGAAGTGGTGGACCAAGAGGCGTTCTGGCCAGGAACATAATCTCCCGGCTGCCTGTTGGAACTCCCACACATACTCCCTCACAGGCCGGCCTCTTTCCTTCAACCCCAATACCTCCGCTTCTGCATGCTGGAACCGGGATGCATCTTCGAACCTGGCCTGCAACGCGTCCAAGAATAACCCAGCATCGGCCAACTCCCGGGCGTGGTCGCTGTACAGGTCCGCTGCCCAGGCTGCTGCCTCATCCTGCAGACTCGCCGTCACTGCCACCACCATTGCCCAATTGGATGGATAAAGAGGGGCAAACCGGTCCAGATGGCTTATGACATGACTCATAAACATCGCCAGGCGGTCTGGGTTGCCATCAAATGACACCGTGATAGGCGGCGGGCCCCACATGAGCCCTGGGCCCCACAGAGCCACGACCTGTGCTCCACGCTGACCGTCACCTGTAGGGGAAGAACGACGGCTGCTAGGGTCTACCCCCCAGGACCCCAGAGACCTGGACGACTGTACCGGCTGCCTGGTGGGTACTGCCGATGAATCCGCTGCTGCCTGTTTCTCCCGTCTCGGCCGAGACTGTGCAGCTGGGGTGCCCACAGCAGGGGCCCCTACTTGGAGGGAACCGCTCCTGGGAGGCGCGCGGAATCTTGGGCTGGCCAGATGGAATCGCAATGACTCTGCTGGGACCCCGGGACTATGGGTACCCCTGGGTCGTGGTGGCGGCTCTAGATAACCCGCCTCTCCAAACTGGTCCCGAAGAATGTCCGTTTGTTGACCAGGCGCCGTGGAATAGCTCCACTCCTCTTCCTCCTCCCCAGTCCAGCGTCTCTCCCTCCATTCTGTCAAGGCCTCCCCTGCTCCTGAGGCACGCATCCGGCCGGGCTCCGGGCGGTGCAGAGCAGGACTAAGCCACCAGTCCCCTGAAGACACTGTAGCCCCCGTCTGCTGAAACTCACCCACCGCTTCCACGGGCCATTGGGCCCTTTCCTTGGGCCTCACCGCCGGCTGGGCATCCCCTGCCTCTGCTGCAGATGCTGGCGCTACATCCGCAACCTGCTCAGCAGCCTCCTTCACCGGTGCGGCTCCTTGTATTCCCTCCGCCATTCCTCTGGACCCAGGAACTAGACGAGGTGAACGGGAAAAAGTTGGGGGAGTGCTAACTTACTGTCAATGCATCCTTTTCGGTGCCCAGAAACGAGCCGACAAACAGGAACGAGCGACAAACGGATGGCTTTTAATCCAAACAGCAACAAAGTTAGCACTGTGAGTGAGTTGCTCCCAGTGCTTTACATAGGGCTCCACGCGCTAGTCCCACCCCCCACCCCACAAGCCAGCATCCAGTCTGGGGGGAACAAAACCAATCAGCAGGCGTGGCGTTCAGTCCTGCTACGGCATTCCAAGGTGAGCTCCTTTTCCCCCTTGCTGCCCATCGCCTGTCGTGCCCTCCTTCCCCTCTTATGCTCTGGCTGTCTGACTGGACCGGCAAGGCGCTGGTCCGTAGGCATTGCTCATTGCGCTGGGGTTCTTCCGTTGGACCGGCAAGACGCTGGTCCGTGGGTGTCACCCGCCACGAGCCCGTGAGCCTCCTGCAGCCAGAGGCAGCTGTGTTCACGTCCCCGTGCAGCTGGCAGTCAGCAAAGTTCCCCCCCTCAGCCAAGAGAGTGCTCCATAGCGCGGCTTCCTTGGGCCAAATATTTCCTCCTCCCTGTAATTGGGTGGCTCTAATTCGTCCTCAGTGGAATTTTGCCTCCTTTCAGCTCGACAAGTTTAATGACAGTGTGGGACGCTAGTAAAGCTGTTATGAGGGGTCATTTTATACAGTATAATTGATTCGAGAAGAAAAAACTTCGGGAAAAGACGCAAAAGATTCTGGAAAAAATTAGAAAGAAATTGAATTGCAAAAGACACCTATGGACTCTAAAATTCTACATCAAATTAAACTGCTATGGCAACAATTGTCCATGTTAACAGTACAAGAAATAGAAACAAAATTGAAGTATGCAAAACAAAGACATTTTGAGTTTGCAAATAAACCAGGAAGATGGTTGGCATATAAATTAAGAAAGGAAAGGGAAAAGATAATGATTGAGAAAATCTGCGAAGGTAGCAATGTAATAACAGACAATGAACTTATCAAAAAGTCTTTTCATAACTTTTATTCCAATTTGTATAAAAACAGGAGTTATATATGTTTAGAATAGATGAATATCTTTTAAGACAACAGTTGCCTAAATTATCACAGACCCAGAGACAACTTATGAATGACCCAATAACTACCTTTGAGATTTCAGAAGCTATTAAAAAAATGAAATCAGGTAAAGCTCCAGGCCCGCATGGCCTTACAAGCCAATATTATAAGTGTTTTGAGGATGAACTTCTTCAGCCACTAAAGGACATAATGAATGAAATATTACAGGGGGGAAAGATACCCCAAACATGGAAGGAAGCAAACATTGTGTTGCTACCGAAGGAGGGTCAAGATACCACAAAGACAAAGAACTGCAGACCAATTTCATTATTAAGCAAGGAATATAAACTCTTTACTGCAGTTTTGGCAGAAAGACTAAAGAAGATCTTACTAGAATATATTCACGAAGACCAATCTGGCTTTCTGCCAAAAAGACAGTTAAGGGACAATGTGAGGACTGTTCTAAATATTATTGAATATTTACAATATCATAACAAGAAACAGACAGCTCTAATATTTTTAGATGCAGAGAAGGCCTCTGACAATCTAAATTGGGTATTTATGTTTAAAGTGTTGGAAGAAATGGACTTTGGAGAGAATTTTATTCAAGGAGTTAAAGCTATTTATACATCACAGCAAGCAAAAATTGTTATTAATGGTGAAATTCAAAAGGGCATGAGACAAGGATGTCCCTTGTCTCCTCTCCTGTTTATCTTGGTGCTGGAAGTTTTGAACAGAGATATTAGGCAAGATGAGAAAATAAATGGTATAAACATCATGATGATTTGGTTATATTCCTGCAAGACCCCCAAAATAATATAGAATATTTGATGAGGAAGTTAAATGAGTTTGGGTCTTTAGCAGGTTTTAAAATAAATGAACAGAAAACAACAATGCTGACTAAGAATATGTCATCTCAGGATAATGATATATTGATTTAAAAGTCGGGTTTTAAGGTTGAGAAAAAGGTGAAATATTTGGGGGTTATGTTGACAAATACAAATAAAAAATTGTTTCAAAACAACTATGTGCCTCTTTGGAATGATATTAAAAAGGACCTACAAAGATGGGACAAACTTCATTTATCATTATTGGGTAGGATCTCTGTAATTAAGATGAATGTTTCACCAAATATGCTTTTTCTGTTCCAGACTTTACCAATACTTGCAACTGATGCTCCATTTAAACAATGGCAAAGGGATATTTCCAAGTTAGTATGGCAAGGGAAAAAAACAAGAATTAGATATAAGTTATTGCAAGATGCTAAGGAAAGAGGGGGTTTGGGTTTACCAGATTTGAAATTGTACTTTGACACATGTTACCTGGCCTGGTTAAAAGAGTGGGTGAACCTCCAGAATAAGAGGCTACTTGATTTGGAGGGTCATGAATTAAGGTTTGGATGGCACGGTTATTTATGGTATGATAAAGTTAAAGTTAATGTTGATTTTAACAATCACTTTGTCAACGCTGCTAATATTGAATATTCTTGCTTTGACAAAATATACAGAACTGCCTGGTATTTTTAGAGTTAATTCAGATGATGGTGAGAGGGAGGAGAAAGATAGGACTGCGCGCAGGAAGAGAACGGAAGAGAACCTTTGCCCTTCCACCTGATAGGAGAACGTGATATATGACAGCAAATTTAGGGAGGGAACCTGCTGGTAAATTAATTGCTCAGGGGAAGAGAATTTCAGATCTTAGCATCCCTTCGGTCGTGCCAACATGTTGTAACATAAATAAAAGACTTTTTAGGAAAATAATGCCTGGAAGTTCTTTGAAGTGTTTCATTAGTCGGAACCTGACATCATGCTAAGATCTCAATCCTTTTCAAACGACCTGGGGTCCTGAACTCTATCCACTGCCTCTAGACTTGAGAGGAGCTGGTAAAGATTCAGGGGAAGAAAATCTATCATGAGAAAAGGGAGTTTGCTTGAAGACCCAGCAGCTACTGATAACCCAGAATGGGAAGCAACAGACAGCATGCTGTGGGAAGATGAATTCTGGCAGACCTCCCAGGTGGGAGCAAAGACTTCAAAAGCAGATTGGTACAGAGCTAACAAATGGCCTGCTACGCAAACTTTGGGTGAGTCACTGGAAAGATTTCAGACCCCAGATGTGAAAAGCAGAAATCGATTCCTGCAGAGAGAAGCCTGCAGCCCCTCCCTCGTAGATCAGACCCTGGGTTCCCCAACCAGGGACTGCAGTCCTGAAGACAGAGGGAGTCCTGGGCTGAGGCCTCATCTACTTGTGCACCCCCCACAAGTAGATGATCAGCAGCAGCTGAGCATACCACAGCTAATAGAGGCCTTGCAGCAGCTTGGGGTGGTGCAAAAGCCAGGAGAGCGACAGCCGGTGGGCCCGCAGATGAGGGAGGCCCAGCAGCCATTGGGAGGCCTACAGCAGCAGGGGGCACCACCAGCCCCCGCTGGCCAGCAGCAGAGAGCTCAGCGGCCAGTGGATCAGCAGGCAGAATGGGGCCAACAGCAACTGGAAGGGCCACAAGTGCAGAGGGGAGTCCAGCAGCCGTGGAACCAGCAACCAGGGTGGAGCCAGCCGCAACAGCCTGTATTTGCACCACCTTTCAGAGCAACCTTCGATGGGGACCCAGAGAAGCTGATTTTTTTTCTGAACCAAGTGCGTTCTTACTTGAATCGCTGGGCCTATCTCTATCCAGACCCAGGTGCTATGGTCGATGTTATTGCGTCCAACCTAGAGGGAGAAGCATCTGAATGGCTGAATAATTTACATAGTGAGAAAGCCTCCGAACTGGAAGATCCCCACCTTTTTCTCCTAGGACTGAAAGATTTGAGGACCCATCCATTGGCCTCAAAGCAGCAGAACAGATCCACAAAATAAAACAAGCTGGCAGGCCTGCCCTGGAGTACGCGCGAGAGTTCCGCAAGACAGCAGGTCGAATAGAGGAGTGGCCTGAGAAAGCCCTGATCCAACACTTCATTGAGGGATTAGACGATCACCTCTCTCAGGCATGCATCTATCAAGCCACACCTGACCAGCTGCATGAATGGTACCAGGCAGCAGTGAAGCTAGACGTTCGGCTCACCCGCTATAAGAAGCCTCCCCCACACGAACCTGAGCAGCAACCAGAGCTACCTGGACAGCAATCACCCCCACGAAAGCCTTTAACTACTGCAATGGCTGAGAGACCCAGGCCACCTACAGGCCCATCAATTAAGTGTTTTCGGTGTGGACAAGAGGGACATCAAGCGGCAACCTGTCCAGTCCCCTACCCCCGACTGCAGAGAAGACCGGAACCAACAATAAGAAAGAAACCTGCTCAGCGGCTAACGAGAGAAAAATCCAACCGGCTCACACAGGAACCTGTTGCCCAGATTATACCCCCCACGCAGGAGAACGCCGAGACTCCGGATGGACCCGCCCCTGCTCTACCCTCCTTTGACAGCGACGATGAAGGAGAGAATGACCTGATGGTGAGTCGACAAATCCCGCCTTTTTCACTGGTCGCCAAACTTATAATCCCTAAGTCTGTGGCACAAATGGACTTAAACGTGCTAATTGATTCTGGATGCACCCGCTGCATAATTAGTCTGCCGTTTGCCATGAAAATGGGCATATGGGCAAAAAAGCTTTCCAAACCTGTGAGGTTTGAGCAAGCCAATGGCTCCCTGATGGGAGGGACTCTTGTTACACAATTAACCGAGCCCTTACGCCTAGAAATAGGTGCACACTGGGAGTTTATTCGCTTCCTGGTGGCTCCAAAAATGACTGAGGCGGAAATCCTAGGGCTAGCCTGGTTAGACAAATGGAAGCTGTTTATCTGGTGGGAGAAAGGAATGAGGACCGTGAGACTACCTATAGGGCCTAATCCCCCCATTGATTCAACAGATGTTGCAGGGCACCTTAGGCCACCCAATGAGCGAGCGCACATGACCGCCTCACCGCCGCCAGGCGAACCAGTCATCCCCAATGAATATCGGGACCTGGCGGAGACATTTAGTGAAAAAGAATGTGATGCCCTACCCCCTCACAGACCCAATGACTGCTCCATCGAACTGGTGCCAGGAGCCAAACTCCCACGGCCGAGAATGTATGCTATGTCCCCCCCTCGAAATGGAGGAGATGCAGCGATACGTGAACAAAAACCTAGCGAGGGGGTTCATCGAACGGGCCAAATCTACCGTGGGAGCCCCTGTGTTGTTCAAAGAAAAAACAAGATGGGTCTCTTCGTCTCTGCATAGACTGTAAGGGTATCAACGCTGTAAGTGTGGAAAATAAATACCCCCTCCCCCTCCTAAAGGACTTATTAACCCATCTGGCTAAGGGGAGTGTCTTCACTAAATTAGACCTGAGAGAGGCATATTACCGGGTGAGAATAAAAGAGGGCGACGAGCGGAAAACTGCCTTCAACTGTCCTATGGGGAGCTATCAGTTTAAAGTCATGCCATTTGGACTACAGGGGCCCCCAGCTGTATTCATGCAGTTGATTAATGAGGTCCTACATGATCACTTATACAAAGGCGTTTTGGTGTATCTTGATGACATCCTGATATACAGCACGAATATGACTGATCACATAAAGCTGGTGAGAGAAGTGTTAAAGAAACTATTGAATGCCAAGCTTTATGCCAAATTGTCGAAATGTGAATTTCACCAAACCCGATTAGACTATCTTGGCTACAGAATTTCCAACGAGGGTATTGAAATGGATCCAGCCAAGGTGAAAGCTATAATCGAATGGCAGCCCCCAAAGACTCGCAAACAGCTCCAGAGCTTTCTGGGTTTTGCCAACTTTTATCGTCAATTCATCCTCTCTTTTTCCGAGATTGCCCTACCACTTACAGAACTACTCAAAACAGGCAAAGGAGGAGGGAAGCCATGACCGGGCCAACCACTAGCATGGACAATGGGCTGTCAAACAGCTTTTGAGAATTTAAAGAGACTATTTGCTGCTGAACCGGTCCTAAAGCACCCCTGCCAAGGGGAACCCTTTGTGATTCAAGCCGATGCCAGTGATGTGGCAGTTGGAGCTGTGTTACTGCAAAAGAACAAAAGTGGGGTCCTGCAACCCTGTGCCTACAACTCTAAGAAATTTACTGAGAGCGAGCGGAGATGGGCAATCTGGAAGAAAGAGGCCTTCACGATTAGATGGGCACTATTAAACTGGCGACACTATCTAGAAGGGAGCAAGGTGCCATTTGAGGTATGGACAGATCACAAAAATCTAAAAGCACTGAAAACTCCCCGCAAATTGTCCCCAAAGCAAGTGCGGTGGGCACAGTACTTTAACCGCTTCAACTTCACTCTAAAGTACATACCAGGAGGAAAGAACTTCCTAGCTGATGCGCTATCCCGATTACCCCAATACAAAAGCGAACGGGAGGAGGTTAACGAGGCAATTATCCCCAATGCACAAATTGCCGCTCAACTTACACCTCGCAGGATTCCCAATCCTGATGACCCTGGAGTAAAGAAAATAAAACGAGAGCTCCTCACCGACCAATGGTTCAAAGATAATCAAACCTCCCTAACGTGCAGGGATGGCTTGGCTTACAAAGGGGGGAAACTATATTTGCCAGAAGCCCTCCGTCTTAATGCTCTCAAACACAGCCATGATGTAAAACAGGCTGGACACTTTGGATATTTGAAAACCCTACACCTCACCCGCCGGCAATTTTGGTGGCCGGGGCTGAAACGGGATGTAGAAAACTATGTAAAAACTGGACTGACCTCCTGCCTTTTGCGGACGTGGCGTACAATAATTCTGTGCACAGCAGCACTGGCTACACACCTTTCAGAGTGGCCACAGGAAAAGAGTTCAGCCCAATACCTGAATATCCTCAGGTGCCATCCGCTTCCCAGACACTTGAAGAATGGGTGAGGGGGTGGGAAGAAGTTTGGAGAAACACAAAAACTGCTTTAAAAAAGACTTTTGAAACCTATAAAAAGCAGGCTGATAAAAAGAGGGCTCCCCAAAGAACATTCCAAATTGGGGAAAAGGTTTATTTGTCAACTAAGTATTTACGCCTCAAATTACCCAGCAAAAAATTTGGACCAAAATTCTTGGGGCCTTTCCCCATAGTAAGGATCATCAATCCGGACACCGTAGAACTAAAACTTCCTAGACTTTTAGGGAGAATTCACCCAGTCTTCCATTGCAGCTTGTTGAAACCTTATCGGGGCTCCACTTTAAGACCTCCCCCGAAGAAGGCACCTGGGGCCCCTTGTAGTTGCGGAACAGACCCACTATGAAGTGAAATGTATTCTTGACTCTAGAACTTTTAAAGGGAAATTGCAGTACCTAGTACAATGGAAGGGATACCCGTTGTCTGAAGCCACCTGGGTGAAATCCAGTGAGGTGAAAGCTGACAGGCTTGTCAAAAGGTTTCATGCGAAATACCCCAACAAACCAAAAACTAATCATTAACATATGCTTTTGTTTACATTACAGGATCTGTCCTTTTTGTAAGGGGGGCCGGATGTGAACGCTGCTAATATTGAATATTCTTGCTTTGACAAAATATACAGAACTGCCTGGTATTTTTAGAGTTAATTCAGATGATGGTGGGAGGGAGGAGAAAGATAGGACTGCACGCGGGAAGAGAACGGAAGAGAACCTTTGCCCTTCCACCTGATAGGAGAACGTGATATATGACAGCAAATTTAGGGAGGGAACCTGCTGGTAAATTAATTGCTCAGGGGAAGAGAATTTCAGATCTTAGCATCCCTTCAGTTGTGCCAACATGTTGTAACATAAATAAAAGACTTTTTAGGAAAATAATGCCTGGAAGTTCTTTGAAGTGTTTCATTAGTCGGAACCTGACACACTTTGTTAGACTTGCCATACATAATATGGAATAAATATAAAACAGGATTCTCCACAAAGTTGCCTCTTTGGGTGTCTCCATAGGAAGCTTTTTTTAGAAAAGAAATGGTTGCGAAGCCGAATTGGTGGACTTATGGTAAAATAATACTTTTCAACTCTGGTGACCCTACCCTCAAGTCGAGGGAAGAGTTAGAATTAGAGGGCTATGTTTGTCATTGGTTTACATATCAACAACTGAAAGAAAGATTCAAACTACTGTAGATAAAAAGAGTTACAGGTTTGCGAACAACTAGAAACAAACAAAGTCATAACTAGCATCCAGCACAGGTTTGTTAAAACAGATCATGCCAAACCAATCTCATCTCATTCTTTGATAAGGTGACCAAACTACTAGACCAGCGAAATGCAGTGGACGTAGTATACCTATATTTCAGTAAGGCATTTGAAAAAGTGGACCACAACCTACTCCTTGGTAAGCTAGAAAAAGGTGGAATAGACAACATCACCACCAGATGGATCTGTAGCTGGCTGACAAACCGTACTCAACATGTAGTCCTCAATGGCACTACATCCACATGGAGACAAGTAAGCAGTGGGGTACCACAAGGTTCCGTCTTAGGCCCAGTACTCTTCAACATCTTCATAAATGACTTATACGAGGGAATTGAAGGGGAACTCATCAAATTTGCAGATGACACCAAACTGTCAGGAGTAGCCAACATCCCAGAAGACAAACTCAGGATCCAAAAAGATCTTGACAAACTTGAACAATGGGCCCTATCCAACAAAATGAGTTTCAATGTGGAGAAAAGCAAAGTCTTACACTTAGGCAAGAAAAACCAAAGGAACAAATACAGATTGGGTGAGACCTGGCTTAAAAACAGTAACTGTGAGAGGGACCTTGAAGTCCTAGTGGACAATCACTTAACTATGAGCCAGCAGTGTGCAGCAGCAACCAAAAAAGCTGATACAATCCTGGGTTGTATAAACAGAGGCATAGAATCAAGATCACGCAAGGTATTAGTACCACTTTATAAAGCCCTAGTAAGACCACACCTCGAATACTGCAGCCAATTTTGGTCACCATATCACAAAAAAGATGTTGAGAGTTTGGAAAAAATTCAGAGAAAAGCAACTAAGATGATCAAAGGCCTGGAGACCAAAACATACGAAGAACGGCTGTGGAACTTGGGTTTGGCTAGTCTAAAGAAAAGAAGAAATAGGGGAGACATGATAGCAGTATTCCAGTATCTGAGGGGCTGCCACAAGACAGAGGGGGTCAGGTTGTTCACCAGACCACCAGAGGTAAGGGCGAGAAACAATGGTTGGAAACTGATCAAAGAGAGAAGCAACCTGGAATTAAGGAGAAACTTCCTGACAGTGAGGACAATCAACCAGTGGAACAGCTTACCCCCAGAAATCATGGGCGCTCCATCACTGGAAATTTTCAAGAAGAGACTGGACAATCACCTGTCTGAGATGGTATAGGTTCTCCCGCTTGAGCAGGGGGCTGGACTAAAAGACCTCCAAGGTCCCTTCCAGCTCTATTCTATTCTATTCTATTCTATTCTATTCTATTCTATTCTATTCTATTCTATTCTATTATGTTATTGAAACTGAATTTGGAAAGTAAAAATGTAAAACTTTGTATGAGACAGTGGGCAAGGAACTTTGGATATAATGTGATGCTGGAACAATGGGAAAATATGTGGATGAAAAGTTTAAAATTTACATTGAATTATAATTTAAAAGAAAAAAATTATAAGATGATTTACCATTGGTATTTAACAGCAGATAAGTTATCTAGAATGCATAAAGGTATTTCAAATGAATTTTGGAAATGTAAGTGTAAAGAAGGGACCTTTTACCACTTATGGTGGACATGCGATAAAGCAAAGAAATATTGGAGAAGGATTCATATTTTAATACAGAAAATTCTTAAAGTAAAGATAAAGATGAAACCAGAAACTTTTCTTCTGGGCTTAATGGAAAAAGACTTGGGAAAAAAATTTGGAACTTTGATCTTATACTGTATATGTTGACAGCAGCAAGACTACTGTATGCACAAAAATGGAAGGACATTTTGATTCCCACTATGAACGAATGGCTACAGAAGTTGATGGAGTTGGCAGAGATGGCTAAATTGACTGTTTTGATTAAAGAAAAGAATATAAGTACTTTTATTTCTACATGGAGACCGCTTCTGGACTTTGTGCTTGAGGTGGAAAAAAATGAAACTTTGATTTTGGGTTTTACTGATTAGATTAATTTTTTGTTATAGAAATGGCTAGTTTAAATCTACACACAAGAGAGCTCATGAGGCAAGAAAAGTCCAGAGTCTCTGAGGTATGAATCAATTCCAAACATGGTGTCAATCCAGAGTGAAGCAGGAAATACGATGGCCAAAACCACACAGCTAGAAAACAAACACGTTGTTCCCAGCAACATCTTCATCTGTCTGCTGTAATAAATAGCCAGCTTCCAGTGCAGCCCATCAAGATGGGTGGGGATTTCTCCTCTTGAGTAGTCTGGCTGAGCTCCGCAGCTCCTGCTTTTTCTCCACCCTACGTGTTCTCAGATCAGGTGCAGAAGGCAGTTCCTCCTCCTCTTTGCTGGCCATCTGCCACTGCAAGCTTTCCCCAGCCGAAGCCTCCTCCAAATCTCTTCTGGATGGCTGTTCAGAGCCATCAATCAACTCAATTCCTGATGTGCCAGGAATGGGCTCATCTTCCCCTGAGATGACCTCTGAGGAGGTATCTGGGGAGTCGTCCAAGGGAGACATCATAAGAATAGTTTGTGGGTGCAAAAATTTCAGTCTCCATTGAATTTCTATGAATTACTTCTGACCAAATTTCCTCTAATAAAATCTGTCTTCTGCCATGAATTTATACCATGGTCTGAAGCATAGCCTTTTTATTCAATTTCTGGCAATCTGCAATGTGATACTACTAACTGATGCATCTTCCAAAGTTATGGAGATAAATGTTAAAGCCAAGCATTTGCTTTCAAAACATTTACAAAGACTTACTAGTTGAGTTGTACTAGGTTTAAATGCCAGAAAGATCAACAACTACAAATGTCAGGAGTGGGAGGAGAGGAGAGAAAAATAGAAATGGCTTGATAATCCAGAGCTTTATTAGGAGCCATTAGATGGCTGTCCAATCCTTCCACACTGCCTGAGTGAGGCTTCAGGTTTCTACACAAAGTATTTTGAATAAAGGCAAAGATTGTGAGTTGAGATGTATTTTCCCATTTTCCAGATCCTGCAAATGGCAGAAGAAAGGGTCATGGAATTTTCACCAAAGTAAAGAGCACAACACTGAGGAGAAATGGCCAAATTCAATGATAATTGTGTGCCTGCTTTGTAAGAAAGAGGGACCCTGTACAATAGAAAGACAGAGATCTTTATCCATTTTGAAGTTGAGGGATGAGAAATCTAAAGAATTTGATTCATGGACACATTTTGAGCAAGCAAGATAGGTCTTTGAACAAAGGAAATGTATTTATTAAGCAAAGCTGCTAAGGATTCCGTTGTTAAGAGGAAGGAATGTTGAGACAATCAAGCATGCACACTACATTAGGATGGAATATCTGAGGTTTCTCACCTCCTTCTTCTTAGATGAACTTTTCTAGTGACTTTCATTGTTCTCCTTGCAATAGGATTAAAAGGCTATTTTGGCAGCAGAAACATAGCCGTGTTTGGGTTATGCATTAGTCTGTGCTTGGGGCGGGGGGAAGACACAGCAGAGGGAAATGGGGAGTTTGCAATAGGAGAGGCAGAGGGGAGTGAGGGGGCACAAAGGAGAGGCAAAGAAAAGGGTGAGAGTTTGGAGAAGAGTTTGCAGCTTTATTTTATTATTTTAATTTTTCCATAGCAAAAGGAAGGAAGGAAGGAATTTAAGAAACAACTACGAGCGTGGCTGCTGGGTCATGGTAAGAGCCTGTTAAGAACGGCAGCCTTGGCACCTGGCACAGTTGTTTGGTGGTGTTTAGGCCCAGCAGTTTGGCGATGTGTAATTCGGCAGTGGCAGATCTTTGGAGCCATCCCTGAACCCTTCTGGTGGAGCAAGTGGCAGCAGTTTGGAACCCAGCTGCTTGGTGTGGTGGAGGTTGGTCTGGGGCTGTGGCTGCTGCACCCAACCCAGTGGACTGGTGCAGAAGACCAGCTGCTTGGTGGCTCGGACAGCAACAGCAACACCTTCATGAGGGTTGGAGCCCTGGGTGCATCTGGAGCACTGGCTGGACCACCAGGACAATGGTGTTGGGAGTCGAGCTATGAGGGCCAAGTTGGACATGGGGTTGAGGCAAGATTGAGGCTAGAATGGTAGCCAGCCCTGGAAACACCAAGAGACATCCTACAGCAGAGCCTGAAGAAGCTGGGCCCATCATCCTGGAGCTTTCCCAAGGGGTTTTGGAAAAACCTAGGGAGAATTGTAGCCATCCGACAGGCCGTTACAGGGGAAGACGCCCCTGATGCGTAATATCAGTGGTGTGTTCTGGCCCCCTGAGCTCATTCCCAGTTTCTGGACAGCATACCTTCAGAGCCCCTGAGGTTTGGCTACTGCTGCTGAATGCCAGGTCAGTTAACAAAAAGGCTTCCCTCATTCAAGATCTCATTGAGGAGAAACCAGCTGACCTGGCATGCATCACCGAGACCCAGCTGACTCAAGAAGGGGGGATTCCCATCTCGGAGAAGTTTCCAGCCTGTTTCTGAAGCTGGGCTCACGAGATCAGTTGGGATTGTTGCTAGTGTACCAGCCTCCCTGCTGTGTGACAACATCCCTACCTGAGCTGCTGGAGGCTGTCTCAGGGCTGGCAGTGGAGTTTCCCAGACTTATGGTTCTGGGGGACTTCAAATTGCCATCCCTGGGTTCTGCCTCAGAAACAGCTCAGGAGTTCATGACCACCATGGTGGTCATGGGCCAATCTCAGATCATCATGGGTCCAACTTGGGACAGTGGTCACACATGGGCTATATTTCTCATTTCCCACACTTCCTTCCTTCCTTCCTTCCTTCCTTCCTTCCTTCCTTCCTTCCTTCCTTCCTTCCTTCCTTCCTTCCTTCCTTCCTTCCTTCCTTCCTTCCTTCTGCAGGGCTGTCAGGGCTCAGCAGAAGTGCCAGGATCAGTGCCAGGAAGAAAGATAATTAAATCCACCCACCAAATCATCTTTTCACAGCCTTGGGGCTATGCAAAATGTGGCTCTTTGGAAACTCAGCCTCTACAAAAACTTTTGTTTTGTTTTGTTTTTACATGTCAGGCACTGTTAAGGCTCTCTGGCAGCTTCATTCTTCAATGCATCTGGCCAATGTTTAAGAATACATCCCCAAACCTCTTATGCAAACACAATGCATCATGTCAGTTGTAAGACAAATAACACGAGCAAGCATGGATACAATTCCTGCAGCTGCAGAAAAAGCAGAAAAAATGGAAAAAAGAGAGAAGTGCATTTCATTAATGGAGAACAAAGGAACAGTGAGCGACTCAGACTTAAGGGGAAAAATAGGCTAAAAATAAATTTAAAAAGACGCATCACAACAATGTATTTTCTGCCATGGAGCAAGTTTCGAATTGACTCCAGAGTTCAGAGATCTTAAACCAGGGGTGGGGAACCTTGGCTCTTTTATGACTTTCTCAAAAAAAAAAGCAATGTTGCAAAAAAGAGAAACCAGCGAAGGAGCCAAACTTTTTCCTTCAACCTTCTCCAGAGGAAAGAGGAATGCGGCATCCGCCAGGCCTTTTTTTGTCCAAATTGGGCACCCAAAGCAAAGGGAAAAAACTGCTGCGGAGTTTTGAAAAACTGCCAGGGCTGCTGCGCCCCTTCCCAAAATGAAGCACCCCGCACAGCCCAGCCTCATCCCGCACATCCACCACAACGCCCGGCCACTTGTCCAAAATGAAGTACAGGTCGAAGCCCCCATGGCAGGCAGTGCCCCCGTCCTCTTCCTGCCCCCCCCTTGTGCGTCACAGGGGACCATCAGGGAGGCCAGGAAGAGCCACTGCAAGGCCCAGGGAAGAGGTCTCTGCAGTGCATGAGCCATTCCCAAATCCAGGCAGCCCAAGGCGGTGAAGGTCCCGGGGCTCTGCTCCTCCCAAGCTCCTTCAGTGGATGGCCAGGTGGCGGCGGCGGCTTCTCAGGGGATCAAATCCTCATGTTCAGAAAGGAGGGGGAAAGGCTGTGTGGAGGTGGGGGCTTTTTTGGGGGGTGGTGCTTTTAGATTTCCCTTCGGCTCTGCTTTCCCTCTGGTCCGTTTTCAGGGGCGCCTCTGCCTTGCACTTCCAGAGCAGTGCAGCCGAGCCTGCCACTGTCTGCCAGGTGCTTGGCAACTTCCGGTTTCTGTTGCTTTGCTTTGCCCCAGATTTGAGGAACGTGGAAGCCTCATCCCCCCCCCTTCCGCCCCCTTCCCTGCGAAGGAAAGAGCTGGAATCCGGCGCTGATCCTGGCACTTCTACTGAGCCCCGAAGAAGCGCCAATCAGAAGAAGCGCCGATCAGCTGGAGCCTGGCGCTGATCCTGGCGCTTCTGCTGAGCCCTGACAGCCCTGCAGCTCCAGCCGTCTCTCGCTCAGGCTTGTGCGGTGCTGCCGCTAGTTCAGCTCATTCCCCTTCCCCACTACCACTTCTAGGATGGTCGCATACCACCTGCCAGGTGCCAATGTACCACAGGTGGTACGCGTACCACCGGTTGAAAAGCCCTGGTCTAGAGCCTCTGGAAAGCTATTTCTGTAAATTTACAGGCTGCATTCATTGTTTTTGCTTTCGCAACAGCTAGAGCCACTCAGACCTCTGATTGCAACATCGTTGCTTTTTCTTGAAGCTGAAGTCCACACCAGTCTGCCAGAGGCTATTTATTTGACAGCTTTGAGTGAGAGGAAAAAAACCCGGAGATTGTGTTACTTTTTACCTTTTGCTGCTTGTGCAATTTTCTTTGGCTTTTCTATGTCTTAGAAGACTTTTATAAACAGGGCTTTTTCCGGGGGGGGGGGGGCATTTTCGTCCTACAGTTTCTTAATGCTGTCTCTTATCAATTGCTGATTAAGTACAATAAAGCCAATCTATCTTCCCAAAAAAACCTAGATGAACTCTTCCCCCAGTTAAATGTAGTAGGTTTCCCCACTCTCTCTTACACCCCTTAAAAAAATCCATTTATCACTTATCCACCCAGAAAATTCTCTACTGTTGTATGAAAACACAAGACTGAGCTTCAGAAAGGTGTAGGAAGTTGGCTCTGTATTTCTAGATCCATGTTTCTTCCTGGTCACTTTGCTGATGGAAAGCAAGTTTCCTTTTGGCTTTGATTTTTGACAGTCCATGTTGTTTCTGGGTCCATGTTGTTTTCCAAATCATCTGCTGCTTTAAAAACAGGTTCCTTTTGTGAGGTTAAAACATTTAAAGTGGGTTTTTCCAAGATGTGTTCCACAGATTTTATAAGTTCATCAAACCTTTGAGAAATAAATTCAAGTAGTGATTGCATATTTACCAAGCAGTCTCTTTTCTCTTCCTCCCTGAGTGTCAGCCTCCTCCTCCTCTCTGTAATTGGATTTGTTGTTATTCAGTGAAGCCAATCAGCACAGCACTCACAACTTCTTAAGGCAAGCCATTCGATTGGTTAATGTCACTATTAGGAAATTTCTTCTTATTTCTAGGTTGCTTCTCTCCTTGATTAGTTTCCATCCATTGTTTCTTGTCTTGCCTTCTGGTGCTTTGGAAAATAGGTTGATCCCCTCTTCCTTGTGGCAACCCCTCAAATATTGGAACACTGCTATCATGTCTCCCTTAGTCCTTCTTTTCACTAGACTAGACATACCCAATTCCTGCAACTGTTCTTCATATGTTTTAGCCTCCAGTCCCCTAATCATTTTTGTGGTTCTTTTCTGCACTCTTTCCAGAGTCTCAACATCTTTTTTATAATATGGTGACCAAAACTGGATGCAGTATTCTAAGTGTGGTTTTACTAAGGCTTTATAAAGCGGTACTAATACTTCACATGATCTTCATTCTATCCCTCTGTTAATGCAACCTAGGACTGCATTGGCTTTTTTGGGTGCTGCCACACGCTGCTAGCTCATAGTTAATTGTTTGTCCACTAGGACTCCAAGATCCCTCTTGCAGTTACTGCTATTGAGCCAGGTTTCAGCTAATCTGTACCTGTGCACTTGGCTTTTCTTGCCTAAGTGTAAAATCTTACTTTTCTCTACATTGAATTTCATTTTGTTAGATAGGGCCCAGTGTTCAAGTCTGTTGAGATTCATCTGGATCTTGAGCCTATCATCTGGGTTGTTGGCTATTCCTTGCCAGCTTAGTGTCATCTGCAAATTTGATGCATTCCCCTTCTATTCCCTCATCTAAATCATTTATGAAGATGTTAAAGAGTGCTGGGTCTAGGACAGAACCTTGGGGTATCCCACTACTTACTTCCCTCCATGTACATGTAGTTCCATTAAGGACTACATGTTGAGTGCGGTTTGTCAGCCAGTTATGAATCCATCTGGTGGTGATGCAGTCTATTCTACATTTTTATAGCTTACCAAGAAGAAGTTTGTGTCTACTTTGTCAAATGCCTTACTGAAATCCAAGTATACTATGTCCACTGCATGTTGCTGGTCCACTAGTTTAGTTACTTGTCAAAGAATGAAATAAGATTGGTTTGGCATGATCTGTATTTGACAAACCCGTGTTGGTTTCTGGTTATAACTTTGCTTGCTTCTAGGTTTTCGCAGATCTGTTGCTTGATTATCTTTTCCAGGATCTTTCCATGTATTGATATCAGGCTGATTGGTCTGTAGTTTCCTGGATCTGTTTTTTTCTCTCTCCTTTTTTGAAGATGGGAACCACATCAGCTCTTTTCCAGTCCTCTGGTAGTTCCCCAATCCTCCAGGATCTTAGAAAGATAAGGTTCAATGGTTCCGAGATTACATCTTCCAGCTCCTTCAGAAACCTGGGATGTAATCTATCAGGTTCCAGTGATTTGAACTTGTCTAGAGCGGACAGGTATTCTCTTACCATTTTCTTGCTTATTTTAATTTGTATTCCTTTTTTTAATGTTTCAATATTGTTTCCAGCGTCTTTGTCATATCGTTTGTCTTCACATGAAAGAGGAGAAAGGGATAATAATCTGTGAGATTAATTATTTTAGTAAGCCCCTCAGTCACATCTTTGATTGTTGCTCCTGGGAGACAGCTACCCATCCTAGTTTGATTGTCCATTTTACAAATTGCTGGATCAGTTCCCTTGAGCAGTGAATCGCCTATCACCAACACACGCCTTTTTTTTTCTTCAGGAAGTCTGTTCTGATTTGTTTCTGGACTTTATATGCTAGGTGTTGTCTCTTCTCCAGGTGCCTGCACACTGTCTTCCAAGGGGAGTTCATGAAATTGATAAGGGAAAACAACAGTGAAAAGAATCAATGATTTTTTTAAAATGAGGTTTTTCATAAGCATAGTAAAAACTACTACAAGCTAAACTTGAAAAAAAAGAAAAAGTTTGGAAGGTGCAGAAAAAAAGAAAAGGAAAAGAAAAAAGTAGGAAAAAACACAATAATAAAGTAGTGGCTTCCAACCTTCATCACACAAACCATAAGCTAATATAATAATTTTCACCCTCTTTTAAAGTTAAAAAAAACCAACCCTCTTCTCACCATAACCTAACTTTTATCTATATGTCATCTAGAAATTGTGTAAGGACCCACTTCAATCCCACATCTTAAGAAAGCAGAACTCTTGGAGACGGTTTCCTCCAACAGGAACTTTTATTAAAAGTAGTTGATAGCAGGCATAATAGACAGGATCTGAGGGATTCCTTTACAGATCGATACTTTAAAGTGTCCCCAAGCAAACCCCACCCCATAGTTCATCCGGACGGCTCAGACCAGCCAATCCCCAGGTGTTAAGTCCATCGTGGGAAAGGGGAGATAACATTGATCTGGCTCCGGTCATAGTACGAAGTTCAAGCAGCTCTTTGCACCTCCTTTTGAGACCGGAGAAATAAGCCAGGCTTCGGAAGTTGTACTTCTTTCTCCCCCTCTTTTCCTAGCTGACAGGTTAGGGAGAAGAAAGTTCGGAGAGAGATGCAGTGTAGGAAGCAAATTGTTACATTGTAGCAGGCAGCAAACACAGAGGCAATAACAAAGTAAAAGGTTACATTGTAGCGAATAGAGGAAGCGAAAGCAATAACCCCACAGGTATATCCCCCCTCCCCCTTGGGAGTATGGCAGAACCCAGGGAAAAATGAGATTTGTTTTTAGATCAGAGGAGATACATAGAAATGAAATAGAAATGGGTTCTGACATCCTGCCCCCCTTAAAAATAGGAGAGATCCACCTGTAGAGAAAACAAAACAGGTATAGAGGTTAGTCTGGTTTGTTGGGATATTCTGTATGAAACTTCTTTAGCAGTTTAGGTGCTCTGACATGATGTTTATGGACCCACTCGTTTTGTGAGAAGGGAAGGTGTTTCCATGCTACTAGGTATTGAGTTGCCCCGTGATACGTCCTAGAATCTAGGATTTCTTTTATCTTGAAGTGTTGTTCTCCTTCAACCATGATTGGAGGTGGTGGTGGGGATTTTTGGCCGTAAGGGCAACTGTTCTTTTAATTGGAAAAGGTCCTATATATTTTGGGCCAAGTTTTTTACAGAGCTGTAGGGATTTTAGGTATTTTGTAGACAAATGTACCATTTCTCCTACAGTGAATGGTATGGGTTTGACTCTTTTTTTAATCTGCCTGTGCTTTGTATGCTTGCCTAGCTTCATCTAAGGCTTTCCTAACTACTGGCCAGGTTTTTTGTAATTGTGCTACCCATTCTTTCAGCAATGGGATTGCTGGTTCGTTTGGGATTAGTTCTGGCATAGGGTTGAAACTTTGACCGGTGGCTACTTGAAAGGGAGTGTAGCCTGTGCTGGAGTGGACTGTGTTATTGTAAGCCACTTTTGCGAAAAAGAGTAAGTCCGTCCAATCTGTTTGCTGGAAATTAATAAAGCATCTTAAGTATTGCTCAAGTACTGAGTTTGAACATTCTGTCTGTCCATTGCATAGAGGATGATGACTAGAAGACAGTCCCTGAATGGTTCCTAAGAGGGATAAAAATTCCTTCCAAAATTCTAATGTAAATTGCACTCCCCTATCAGATATGATTCATTGGGGTGCCCCATGCAGTCTGTAGATGTGCTGCACGAATAGTTTCACTAAGGTTTTTGCGGTGGGAATCTTTTGGCAAGGGGTAAAGTGCACTTGTTTGGAAAACAGGTCCGTAACCACCCAGATGACAGTGTTTCCATTGCTTTCTGGTAATTCCATTATAAAATCCATGGATATTTCTTTCCAGGGGGCTGTGGGATTCGCCACTGGTTGTAACAGTCTGGGCGATTTCCCTTGCAACCTCTTAGCAGCTGCGCAAGTTGGGCAGCTGGCCGCGTAATGTTCTATGTCCTTTTTCATGGACGGCCACCAAAATTGCCTTTTAATTAAATGTAATGTTTTTACAAATCCAAAATGCCCTGCTGATTTTGTATCATGGCATAGCTGCATGAAAGTGACTGATGACCAGGAATTAGGGGACAGTATTAATTGTGAATACATATAGATGGCTTCTCTCTATTTGGTCACTTGTAATCCTGGATGCAGCATCAGGAAAGGACAGCAAGGACAACACCCAATGTCCTAACCCACCCAAGAACATACGATGTCTTTAGGGAACACTCGAATGGGAACATGTTTAGCTACTTCTGCTTTCTCCCTTATCTACAGTGTGCCAGACTTACTGGGTGCAATCTTTATCTTATGTGTGTCAGCTTTGCTGGATGGGTTGCTTACGTAATTATACAGAATAAATACAAGGATTTCTTGTCATTCATTGCTCCCCTCATTTAGAGGAGTCCATCTCTATTCAACTGAATAAAAACGTAAAACTTAAAGGCACTTTCTGGTTTCCTATATTTCTTTAACCAGCAAAACCTCAGAACCTGCATATCATTTTTGGCGAGCCAGGCAGGAGAGGTGCTTGGTTGGTCCTAGGGAGGCTCAGGAAATGGGAAGGCACCGAGCGCGCTCCGGGATTTCCTGGAGGTGCCCCCCTTCTTGACTCTTCACTGAGGTTTTTAACAGGAACCAGTTTTTTCTTCTTTTTGGTTGCCTTTTACTTGATGCCTGCATACTCAGGAGGGCTGAAGATAAGGTAGGACACACAGATATATGTTACTTTGTTGCACCAGCTTGCCTGGGGGAGTGTGTATGTGTGTAAAAGTGTGTTTGTTTCCTTGAATTATTTCCCACCGTTGACCAGAGCTGGGCGGAAGGGTTTGTGCCAGCCGCACCTAGGCCTCTCCCCTTTTGTGGGGCTCCCTCTTTTTGGGGTTTCCCTCTTTTTGGGTGTTCTGGGGGGCTTAGAAAGCAAGGGGTGCTAACCTTGTACTCTCGTGCTCCAACGGGTTGTGAATGGTGTGTGTTTTGTGTTTTGTGGTTGCTCCTTATATATTTCCCACTGTTGACCAGGCCTAGGCATGATACTGATCTTAGCCGAAGGTCAGTGGATCTCTTGTGGCCCAACAGGCTGTGTAAGTGGTGTGAGTGACTTGAACACATGGGCTCAGCCCAAGAAGACCAGTTAGAATGAATAAAAGGAAGGAATATGCCCTCAGCCCCCTTGAGTGTCTCATAAGGAACTTTGGTAAGCTTAAAACTCATCGGGATATGAAATTGAAACTTTAATTAAGTACAATGTCTTCTGTCACCAAGACATACCCACTGTTTGGCCCACAGTGGGATCCATAAATTTGGGAGTTTTTGAAACCATGGGAGACTATGCTTAAAGAGGCATAGATCATGATCAGCATGCTTAATATGCTCTTTTTTTGTGGGACCTTACACGAGAATAAGCAAGTGCTTCAAGACTGTGGCTTGTGGTGATCCTCCATAGCACCACCTTTTCCTGCTTTAGCTTCTGCTCCACCACCCTATAAGGGGATCTACTCCCTCATGGGGCGAGTAGCTATTAGAAGGGGGGACACTAATAAGGTCCTGGTTCATACCCCCTTCTCTACATCTGATCTTTATGCATGGGAGGACCGATTGGGTTCTTACACTGAAACCCCATGCAAATATTCTGAATTGGTTCTGTTTATTCTTTAAACCTATGCCACAAACTGGGCAGACCTCCAAGCTATGCTGGATGTCTTTCTAACAACAGAGGAAAGACGTCTGGTAGGAAATGCTGCTAGGAAAAAAAAAGTTGACCAGGCCTAGGCATAATACTGATCTTAGCCGAAGGTCAGTGGATCTCTTGTGGCCCAACAGGCTGTGTAAGTGGTGTGAGTGACTTGAACACATGGGCTCAGCCCAAGAAGACCAGTTAGAATGAATAAAAAGGAAGGAATATGCCCTCAGCCCCCTTGAGTGTTTCATAAGGAACTTTGGTAAGCTTAAAACTCGTCGGGATATGAAATTGCATCAGAACCTGCATATCATGACCCTATGGGTGGTTGGTATATATAACTTCTCCCCCACCCATGGCAGTCTGTCCTTGATTGTGCACATGTGTCTATTTTTCTGGAACCATTCATCTGTTTCCAAAGTTTTCCGGAATTCAATTCCAGTTTGGCTACCCAGCTGCGGCTTTATTTTAGCTTGGGCTCTGGTGGTTACTGGCACTGCCAGTTGTGGTTCAGGCATGAGTGGTTTAGAACCGGTGGCTCGCGTGCTGTTATATTGGGGCATGCGAGACAGTGCATCTGCCAGAACATTCTTTCCCCCCGGCAAGTTTTTGAGCGTAAAACGGAATTGGTGAAAATGCTGGGAACAGCTGGCTTGCTTGGGAGTGAGCTTCCTGGGTGTTTTTAAGGCTTCCTAGTTTTTGTGGTCCATCCAGACCTGAAAAGTAACGACCATCTCACAGCGTATGCCTCTTTTTCCCACACGGCCCAGCGCTGTTCCGTTTCGGTGAGTTTCCTGGATGTGTACGTGCACAGTTGCAATACCCTTTCGTCGTTTTCTTGTAATAGTACAGCCCCCACTGCCACATCGCTTGCGTCCGCCTGTATTATGAAAGGTTTATCCGTGTCTGGGTGCCTCAGTATGGGCTCGGCGGGAAAAAGTCTCTTTAGCCTCTTGAACGGCGCTTGGCATTCCATTGTCCATTTTAGTGGCTGGCTGGGTTTCACTGAGGATTCTCCCTTCGTTTTTAGTAAGTTCGTGAGGGGCAGGGCTATTTGGGCGAACGAAGGGATGAACTGGTAAAAGTTTGTGAAATCCAGGAAACTTTGCAACTGCTCCCTTGTGCGAGGTGGTGCCCATTCTAGTACTGCCCTGACCTTCTCGGGGTCCATTTTGATGCCCTGTGGGGATATGCGATAACCCAGGTAGTCTATTCTTTCCTGGTGGAATTTGCATTTCGATAATTTGGCATATAGATGGGCAGCTCGCAGTTTTTTTAAAACTGCTCTGACTATGTTGACATTTATTTATTTTATTTATTTATTAAATTTATATACCGCCCTATCTCCCTTACGGGACTCAGGGCGGTGAACAGGCGATACTAAAAACCACAATAATAAATAAATAATTTCTATGCTAAAATCAAATTAAATGACAGGCCTGTTCTAAAAACACCCCATACAAACCCCCCACTAAAACATAATCAAACTTAATAAAACTACGCCAGGCCAGCCGCACGGAATAGATGGGCCTTCAGGGCTCGGAGAAAAAGGCGCAGGTCCGCAACTGTACGTAGGTCGGGGGGTAGGTCATTCCAGAGGGCAGGAGCTGCCACAGAGAAGGCTCTCCCCCTGGGGGTCACCAGCCGGCATTGTCTGGCCGACGGCACTCTAAGGAGGCCCTCTCTGTGGGAGCGGACTGGTCGAAGGGAGGTGTTTGATAGGAGGCGGTCTTGCAAATACCTAGGTCCATTGCAATGGAGCGCTTTAAAAGTTGTTACTAACACCTTGAAGCGCACCCGGAAGGCCACCGGCAGCCAGTGCAGCTCGCGCAGGAGAGGTGTTACATGGGAGCATCTAGAGGCCCCCAAAATCCCCCGCGCAGCCGCATTCTGAACTAGCTGGAGCCTCCGGGTGCACCTCAAGGGGAGCCCCATGTAGAGAGCATTGCAATAG
>NW_015387610.1:125980-130056 GCF_001527695.2 Protobothrops mucrosquamatus
GCCCGACCCTGCAAAGGGACATCCCGGACCCTCTGATGAAGGAGGGAGCGGGACACCCTAAACAGGGCGGCAGATCGGTTACCTGCAGACGCGATAAGAGCGGAGAAATAGTTGCGTTTCGCCGCTCTTATCGCTACTAGGTAAGTCCTCAAATGGGACTTTACCAATTTCCGATCGGATTTGGAGCGGGTGGCCCTCCGCTTCGGACAAATGGCTGTCCAGCGGGTGGCCCTCCCTTCGGACAAATGGCTGTCCAGTCTCTTCTTAAAAACTTCCAGTGTTGGAGCATTCACCGCTTCTGGAGGCAGGTTGTTCCACTGGTTAATTGTTCTAACTGTCAGGAAGTTTCTCCTTAGTTCTAGGTTGCTTCTCTCCTTGATTAGTTTCCATCCGTTGCTTCTTGTCCTGCCCTCAGGTGCTTTGGAAAATAGCTTGACTCCCTCTTCTTTGTGGCAGCCCCCGAGATATTGGAACACTGCTATCATGTCACCCCTCGTCCTTCTCTTCATTAGACTAGACCACGGGTCGGCAACCCGCGGCTCCGGAGCCGCATGCGGCTCTTTGAGCCATCACCTGCGGCTCCGGAGCCTCCTCCGCCATTTGCAGAGAGAGAGACAGAGAGGCACTTTCGCTTCCCTTCTCTCTCTCTCTCAGGCGGACTTACCTCCTGCAGGGCTCCTGATTGGCCCTGTGCCCGGGTGCCCCACCCCTTGGGAGAAGCGTGGCCAGGGCCTCGTGGCCTTGAAGCTGCCCGGGGAAGCCCCGGGATCCCTGATGGGAGCGGCCCGCTGGAGGCTCCGCTGAACAGGACAGCCCTCCCGCAAGCTGCAGCCCAAGGGAGACCAGCCCCTGCGATCCCCAGCCAGCCCGACCATTGGACCCGCTGGCCAGGAAGGCGCGCCGGAGTCCAGGCTTCCGGGAAGGAAGAAGGAGATTCAGCAAAGGTAGGAGAGGAGAGCTGCCTCCTGGGGCCCAGCGCTGGTGGCGGCTTCCATGCCATCCTCTTCCTCCTCCCCTTCTTCCTCCTGTTGCCCCCAAGGCGGCTTGGGCGGGCGCCGGGGCAAGAGGGTTGCCTGGGGGGAGCAGCCGGGCTGGCGGAGGGGCTAGCGGGCCGTGTGGCCCCAGCCCCCACCGCAGCTCCATCGAATGGGCGGAGGGCGAGGCCAGGCAGCGCGGAGTCACGGCTGAAACGGCGGCAGCGGTTTTCTCGCCCTTCTCCTCTCCTTCCTCCTGCTGCCTCCAAGGCAGCTCGGGCGGGCGCCGGGAGGAAGAGGGGTGCCTGGGAGGAGCAGCCGAGCTGGCGGAGGGGTTAGCAGGCCGCGCGGCCCCAGCCCCCACCGCGGCTTCATTGAATGGGCGAAGGGCGATGCCAGGCAGCGTGGAGTCGCGGCTGGGACAGCAGCAGCGGTTTTCTCGCCCTTCTCCTCTCCTTCCTCATGCTGCCTCCAAGGCGGCTCGGGCAGGCGCTGGGAGGAAGAGGGGTGCCTGGGGGGGAGCAGCCGAGCTGGCGGAGGGGCTGGCAGGCCGCGCAGCACCAGCCCCCACCGCAGCTTAATTGGATGGGCGGAGGGTGAGGTAGGAGAGGAGAGCCGCCTCCTGGGGCCCGGCGCTGGCGGCAGCTTCCTTGCCTTTCTCTTCCTCCTCCCCTTTTTCCTCCTGCTGCCACCAAGGTGGCTCAGGCGGGCACCAGGGCAAGAAGGGTGCCAGGGGGGAGCAGCTGGGCTGGCAGGGGCCGCGCAGCCCCAGCCCCCACCACGGCTCCATCAGATGGCGGAGGGCAAGGCCGGGCAGCGCGGAGTCCCGGCTGGGGCGGCAGCTTCCTCGCCCTCCTCCTCTCCTTCCTCCTGGTGCCCCCCAGGTGGCTCGGGCGGGCGCTGCCTCCACCGCGGCTCCATCGATGGGCGGAGGGCAAGGTAGGGCAGCGTGGAGTACCGGCGAGGGCGGTGGCCGGGCTGGGGACGGCGGGGACACCCGATGATGCTGCCGTGCCTCTGCCGGAGCTGCTGCCTCCCATCCTGCTCCCCCTCCCCGCTCGTTTGGCTGAGGATGCGGCGGGGGCAGCGGCCGGGCCGGGGGCGGCAGCGGGGAACCCCGACGAAGTTGCCGTGCCGCCGCCAACGCTGCCTCCCATCCTTCTCCCCCTCCCCGCCCGTTCGGCTGAGGACACGGTGGGGGTGGCGGCTGGGCCGGGGGTGGCGGCGGGGAACCCTGACGATGCAGCAATGTCTGCCACCACCGCCACCGCTGCCTCCCGTCCTGCTCCCCCTCCCCACCCGAGAAAGAGGAAAGAGAAAGAGGAAAGAAAGACAGAGAGAGAGGAGAGGGAGAGAAAGTTAGAGGAAAGAGAGAAAAGAAAGAGGAAATTGAGAAAGAGGAAAGAGAAAGAGAGAAGAGAGAGAGGAAAGAGAGAAAGAGGAAAGAAAGAGAGAAAGAGGAGAGAGGAAAGAGAAAGAAAGGGAGAGAAAGAGGGAGAGGAAAGAGAAAGAGAGGGGGAGAAGAAAGAGAAAAAGAGAGGAAAGAGGGAAAGAGAGGGGGAGAGGCAAGAGAAAGAAAGAAAGGGAGAGGAAGAGGGAGAGGAAAGAGAGAAAGAGGGGGAGCGGGAAAGAGAGAGGGGGAGAGGAAAGAGAAAAAAGGGAGAGAAAGAGGGAGAGGAGAGAGAGAAAGAGAGGGGGAGAGGAAAGAGAAAAAGAGAGGAAAGAGGGAAAGAAAGAGAGGGGGAGAGGAAAGAGAGAAAAAGAGGAAAGAGAAAAAACATTGAGGAAAGAGAGAGAGGAAAGAGGAGAGAAAGAGAGAGAAAGAGAGAGGAAGAGAGAGAAAGAGAGAGAAAGAGAGAGGAAAGAGACAGAGAGGAAAGAGAGAGAAAGAGAGAAATAGGAAAGAGAGAGAGGAAAGAGAAAGAGAAGAAAGAGAGAGACAGAGAGACCCTTTTGACATCTAAAATGAAGGTAACAATGCATATATCCTTTTTTACCTTTATTTTATATATACACACACAAACACATACACATACATCTATCTATCTATCTATCTATCTATCTATCTATCTATCTATCTATCTATCTATCTATCTCTATCTATCTATCTATCTATCTATCTATCTATCTATCTATCTATATATCTATATATATATATATATATATATATATATATATATATATTATTTATATATATATATAATACTATAAACTGTCATATATATATATATATATTATCCCCAAGAGTCGGATTTTTAACTCTATTACTAGCCAGATATATATATATTACTAGCCAGATATATATATATATATATATATATATATATATATATATATATATATATATATATATATATATATATATATATATATATATATATATATATATATGTTCAATAATATCCTTGAAGATGTGACTCCTGGGTAAATCCATAGTATAAAACAGGTAAAAACTCACAATCACCAGGAGAGTAAAAAGTTTAAAACTTTAATTTAAAACCAAGCTTTCGCTGGGAGCTCCCAGCATCATCAGGGTTAACAAGCCAGTCTATGGGTGTGCCTTAAGTAAGGTTGTTTGACATCTGCGTAATTGGCCCCAACCAATTAGCCTGTGACCTAATTATTCCTATCACACCTGCGTTTTGATCTCCTTTCCCACATTTAAAGGTTGCTCTTTTTGTTTCTGTGACGTTAGCTTTACTGCCTGCTGAAGAGAAGGGAGGGAGTGAAGGGAACTTCAGCAGGCAGTAAAGCTAACGTCACAGAAACAAAAAGAGCAACCTTTAAATGTGGGAAAGGAGATCAAAACGCAGGTGTGATAGGAATAATTAGGTCACAGGCTAATTTCTAGGAGCCGGGGGCAGATGTCAAACAACCTTACTTAAGGCACACCCATAGACTGGCTGATCACAAACCCAAACTCTGGCTCAGGTACGTAGACGACACCTTCATAATCTGGCCACATGGGAAAGAAAAACTGGACAACTTCCTCACACACCTCAACAGCCTACACCCCAAAATACAGTTCACCATGGAAACAGAAGCTAATAACCAACTTCCCTTCCTGGATGTCCTAGTCTACAAGAAATCCAATGGCTCCCT
>NW_015387610.1:133699-143234 GCF_001527695.2 Protobothrops mucrosquamatus
TCTGTTTTTTATGGCACTATTTTTGATAGGTTGGTCTGTTTTTTCCCTTTGTGTAAAGACAGATGCGAAAAACGAGTTAAATAGTTCTGCTTTCTCCCTGTTGCTTGTCACCTTCTTGCCACTTTCACCCACTAATGGACCAATCATTTCCTTCACTTTTTTCTTGTTTTTTACATGTTGAAAGAAGCTTTTTTTGTTAGTTTTGACTTTGGTCGCAAGCCTTAGTTCATTTTGAGCCTTAGCTTTCCTCACTTCATCTTTGCAAGCTCGGGCTATTTGCTGATATTCTGACTTAGTTATGTGTCCCTCTTTCCACTTTCTATACTTGTCCTTTTTATCTTTCAATTTGTCAGAGAGTTCTTTATGCAGCCATGCTGGTTTCTTTTGAGAGCTGTTATTTTTCCTCTTTGTTGGTATTGTGCTAGACTGGGCTTTTATTATCTCACTTTTCAAAAATTTCCCAAGCTTCTTGAGTTGTTTTCCCCTGGAGAATTCTCATCCATGGAATCCTTCCCAAGCTTCCTGAAGATAACACACCAGAACAACCTGGGAAATGAAGGTAAAAATTTGTTTGTGGAATTTGCAGAACAAGTGCATAAGGTGTTCAATTTAACCAAATGTTGGGTGTGTGGCAGGCCTTTGATAGCTCAATGGCCTATGAGAGCAGTGCCTTTGAGCCCACATTTTCTTCTCCCTGACTCTGAGGATTACACTAGCAATTGGACTGATACTAACTGACATATGTGGGAGTTAAATAATGTTCCAACTGGCTTCTTTTGTTTAAATAGAAGTAAAGGACATCATATGTTGGGGAAAAGTCAATGTATTTGGACTCAAACGTATGACAAGATTCCACTTACAACAGGCCCTGTAAACTGTACTCAACTTAAAACAACATACACTAAAAAACAATGTTCTTATGCAGCAAATAGGTTAAGATTGGGATGCTTATGCAGAAAGCAGAATGAGGAAGGGATAGTAAAACAGTTAACAGAATGGTTCTGGGGTTGGAGACATATAAATGGAACATTAACCGCAGGATTCACTGAATATTGGAACATTTATAAATGGCCTACAGATAAATGTACAAAGGAAGGGAAAGTATATAGATGTGTAGGAACAACCTTGTGGGCTATGCCTGTGCCACATGGAGGACAATATATGACTATAGCACCAGTTGGATGGGATGGCAATTGGAAGGGACCTTTTTCTAAGGGATTCATCAGAGTATACAGAAATACGGGGGGGATTGATAAATATGTATCAATATGATAAATCTTCAGAGTCAGTTAAACCTACAATACAATGGAAACTAATTAAATAGAAAAATAAGTACAATTCGTGGGAATCAGGAAAAGATAACATAAAGGAAGTAAGATAAACACATAGGCAAAAATAGCTGGGTCTTAGAGTGGGAAAGGAAGAAGACAAGCTATAAAAAAAAATAGCTGTAAGAGGAAATGGCTAGCCAGGAAAGGCACACTGAATTGAAAAACAGGAAAGAACCTATTGTTCTAAAAGGGGGACATAAATATCCACAGAGTTTAACATAACCATTTAAATGTCTATTTTTTCTTATTATTATTGTATATGTGAATATGATTTAATATGTTATCAGGAAATGTGTATAAGCGGACGGAAAGAGTGTAACCTCATAGTACCTCAGCCAATGGGGAAAGAGGAGGGATGTAGCGGCCGGGGACAGGACTACATAAAAGAAGGGAATATTTTGGGTTAAAACTTTGAAGAGAACCAAGCTTTGAAAGCTTCTCTTCCGCTTACTGCAATAAAAAAAACAAAAGGCCTTCACTGTGTCTTGGCTGGTTATTGGTCAGGCGAGCTTGCCTCTGGTCATGAAGGAAAGTAGCCAGGAGCACATAACAGCTATAACTTTCAAGCATCACTACAATATTAACTAAGTGTTGCCACATGCTGTAACAGAAATACTATTAACCTGGGAGAGGGAGAATCAAATTAACAGCATAGGTTTCACATAAACAATTTTCTCCTAAATTTTGAGCAGTATAGTCTGATGGCCACCAGGAATAAAAAATACAATGAAATTTCCAAGGAATTATTTCCATATACATTTGCCCAGGAAATTTCAACTTTTATCAGAATATAGTGAGAAGACTAGAAGCCAGCACAGGTTTGTTAAAAATAGATCATGCCAACCCAAACTTACTTTATTCTTTTGCTGACTTCCAGCAAAGTGACTCCCATTCTGTCCAGGCAGTGTCCAGGGGCCAATTCCCAGAATTACCAACAATGTAATGTTGTAATGGGCGCCTCCCCGCCCACCGCCCGCAATTGCAGAAGCCGCGCCATCCTTGCTCCTCCTCCCCTCTTTTGTTTGAGTTGCAAGCCAAGCTGTCTTTGTCAAGCACCCTTGAGGCGCTCCTCCCTCCCTTCCTGGTCCCTCCCAACACACTCTCACCTGTCTGCCCCCCCAGTGGCCCTGGCGACTGCTACTCCCACCGTCACTCCCCCTCCCTCTGGTCCTGCTGACAGATCTGCAAGGCCCCAAAACTTGCCGAGCAGCCACAGTACTTTTTAAAAAATCTTGCATTGCATGCTACCCCCCACCCCGCCCCTGTGATCGTCCATCACATGCTGCCCCCCATTGCTTCTGCCTGCCACCCAATCAGCTGGGGGCTATTTGTCCAGTACAGCCAAAGGCCTGGGTCAAATGGTGTCTGGGAGAATGGGCCGGGCTGAAGGGCGTGGGGCGGAGGGTCAGGGGCCCATTGGCCATTGACAATGGCTGAGGGAGGGCCAGTGTAAAAGGAAAGCTGGATGTAAATGGGCTGAGGCAGGTGGCAGGGGTGAAGGAAGCATGGCCAAGGGTCCTGTAATGTATTGGCCACAACTGTTTTAAATCACTTGCTTAATGTCTGACCTACATTGCTGTATTGTTTAATAGTTGCTGTTACTGAAAGCCAGACTGGCTGTCTCCAAGCTGAGAATGAGGTTTGGGGCGGGAAACTGTTACTTTAAACCTATTGGTTGACACCTAGAGGCTAATTGTATAAATAGCTGTGCAGCAGCCTTTAGGGCTGCTTCTGTTCTGAGTTAATAAACTTGTTGTTGTTCCAACACTCTGCCCCATTCAATGCCTAAAGAACCGAAGATATAACAGTGGTGACGAGGATGGGATGTGCTGCTTCATTGAGAGAGCTTGAAGTCACTAGGGGGTGAGGTCAGCCCAGAGCCTGACAGGAACTACGTTTCCCCCCCTCGGTCTGCCAGCAAGCCACGCTGGAGACCACCACGCCCTAAGGATCCGTCCTAGGGCCTACACAGAAGCCAGCAGCACAAGGCATTGAATGAAGAAACAAACCACCATGGCGAAGCTTGGGAAGCTCGAAGAATTCGACGTAACTCAACCGGAGAGATGGGCGTCCTACATCTCCCGTGTCGAAAATTACCTCCGCGCCAACCAGGTCGTCGAAGATGGATTGAAGGCCGCGACACTCCTCTGCGTGTCTGGCCCCGCCACCTTCGACATTGCAGAGAACCTGGTCGCCCCGGTGCCACTCGAGTTGGTCACCTACGCGGACTTGAAAAAAAAGCTCTGAGACCACTTCGAGCCCAAGTTATCCATTATAGCGTGGAGGCATGCTTTTGAGCAGCGGGAGCAACAACCTGGTGAGTCTGCAACAGAATTCATTGCCGCTCTTTGTCAAGCGTCCCAACTCTGCAATTTCACGGATTTGGAGGAGAAACTACGAGACCGCTTAGTCTCCGGACTCCGGAATTGAGAGCTCTAACAAAAACTGTTTGCTAAGGAGACTCTCTCGCTACAAGAGGCCTTGAAGGAGGTCATGGCAGACGAAGCCACCGGAGGGGCCGTTAAAGCGCTGCGGCCCTCCAAAAACGCGCCAAGCACCGAAGCCGTCCACCACGAGGATGCCGAGTGGATGGAAGACACCGACTCAGACTACGAAGTCGACCAGCTACGAAAGCACCCAGAGAAGGGACCGCAGCCACCTGGGAAGGCAGTTCTGTTCCTTAGATGCATGGGCTGTGGAGGCCGCCATCAATGCGCGGATTGCCGATTCCAAACTGCAACGTGCCGGGCCTGTGGCAAACCAGGCCACATTGCCGCCATCTGCCGAGGTCATCAGAGGGACCGCCCGAAAGAAGACGCATTCAGGAGAGGTACCGGGGCCCCGGGTCAACACCGAGTAGGGTTCTGCTCCAGCTGAAGGCGCGTATTCTGCACTGGTGCCCATCGCCCCCTAAAGCAGAAGCTTAGACTACAGGTCAAGCTTCAGGGAGTTCCATGCAAGATGGAACTGGACACGGGCTCAGCCATGTCCATCATTTCACAAGGAACATTCAGGGACCTATGCCATAGTAGCAACAGATGGGCCAAGCTCCGGCCATCTGTTCTATCCCCGTTCCAACCCACACACCCAAACAGCCAGCCGAGGGTTAAAGACTTCTCCAGACACCACTTCACAGATAAGAAACTTGGCAGCAGCTCCGTAGCTGCCTGCCAAGACCTTTTACTCCAAGCACACAGAAACAAAAACAATACACACAGTTTAAAGCCACAGCAAACTACTTTGCCAGAGATTCAGCTTTTGTCCGTCACAGAGGTCCAAATGGCCACCACCACCCTTTTATAGCCTGTGGGGTGTGGTCCAGTGACTCAGCTTAATCTCTGGCACGTCTCTTTTTCTGCTGTGTACGCTTGTCGCTCCTACGCTGGCGTGGATCCAGCCACAACTTCTCTTCCTCATTATCCGACACACCTGTCTCCTGGCCAATCTCAGAAACACCTGGCTCCTGGCCAATCTCAGAACCACCCGGCTCCTGGTCAATCTCTTCTCCGTCGGGAGACACCTGAGGCATTGCCAAAGAGGAGGGTCCTGGAGAGGGAGGCCTAGCCATCTCCTCTCCTTCATGTTCGGAGCCTTCTTCCTCCGATAAGAGGGGCTCACAAGACGGAGCCACAACACCATCTAATCTACTACTCACAGACTTCCAAAACTCCTGAGTGGTGGTCAAAGGCGAAACCACACTTCTGGTGGAATTCAAGGGGTTCAAGGAGCCACTAGATGACGTAGTGGTGGAAGGCCAACGCACGAGCCTCATAGGGCTCGATTGGTTTGATGCATTGGGCATTCATGTAACCGGCATTCACTGAACAGAAGCGGCAGATCTGTCTGCAGTTTGCCAAGAGTTCGCGGATGTTTTCAGTTCTAGTCTAGGGGAGTACAAGGGTCCTCCGATCACCCTCAAGCTTGATCCTATGGTAACTCCAATACGGATCAAGCCTCCTAGAGTGCCTTTCACATTAAAACCCAAAATAGATGCAGAGCTGGATAAGCTAGTGGAACAAGGGGTATTGCAGCCCGTAGACAGTGGGGTGTGGGAGACCCCCATAGTAACGCCATTAAAGGCCAACAGGGAAGTGCGAATATGTGCTGACTATAAGTGCATCCTCAACAGGGCACTTCAACAGCACGCGTACCCTGTGCCAGTTGTCAGCCATATTTTGGCGTCATTGCAAGGAGGCCGCGTGTTCGCCAAATTAGATTTGGCACAGGCCTATCAACAACTGCCCGTGGACGAGACCACGGCGGTAGCCCAGACCATTGTCACCCATAGGGGGGCTTTTAAGGTTAAGCGCCTACAGTTTGGGGTGAGTGTAGCCCCAGGGCTGTTCCAGGGAGTGATGGAGCGCACACTCAAGGGAATTCCAGGGGTTTGCCCCTACTTCAATGATGTCCTCATTGCTGGGGAATCGGTTGAGATTCTGGCTGAATGGCTTAAGGCCGTCCTTCAGCGGTTCCGCAACACGGGACTTAAACTAAAAAAAGAAAAGTGCAAGATTGGGGTAGAGTCAACCGACTTCCTTGGTTTCCGCATTGATGCCGAAGGCATTCATCCGGCGGAATCCAAATTAAAAGCAATCCAGCAGGCCCCAAGGCCGAAGTCAAAGGGAGAGCTTCAGGCTTTGCTAGACCTTTTGAATTTTTACCATGCCTTCCTCCCAAACAAGGCCACAGTGACAGAGCCATTACATTGGCTCTTGGATAGACAAGCTCAGTGGCAGTGGACCAGTGTCCACGAGAGTAGCTTCCAAGCAGTCAAATCACTGCTGTCGTCGAACTCAGTTCTCATTCATTTCAATGATCAGCTGCCTGTCTGCATTGCGTGTGAACATCCCTATATAGGGTTGGGGCTGTGTAAGCCACTTAATGGCTGATGGGAGGCAGAAGCCCATCGTGTATTACTCCAGGACCCTATCATCCACAGAGCGCAACTACATGCAAATTGACAAGGAGGCTCTGGCCATTGTGGCCGGAGTTAAAAAGTTCCATGACTACTTGTATGGCTGCCAGTTCACGGTCTTCACGGACCACAAGCCACTCCTAGGGTTGTTCACCACAAACAAACAGACACCTCAGATTCTGTCTCCTCGAATGCTGAGGTGGTCTATCTTCCTGTCAGCCTACAGCTACAGGATGATTCACAAACTGGGCAAGGAAATGGGCCATGCAGACGGCCTGAGCAGGTTGCCCCTGCCACATGTGGAGCCAGATCCAGCTCTGGCTGCACGCATCCTGGCTATCCAGGATTTGCCGGAATCTCCCCTTCACGCTGGGGACATAGCTGCTGAGACAGCAGCTGACAAAACGCTGAGTCGTGTGCTAAACTGGGTACACACAGGATTGCTGGACAAATGTCCAGGGCCAGAATTTCAGAGTTTCTTCATGAGAAAAGATGAGCTTTCAGTTCATAAGGGGTGCATCCTTTGGGGAAGTAGGGTCATAGTCCCAAGCTCTTTAAGGCACGAGGGTCATCCGGGAATAGTCCAGATGAAGGCACTTGCGAGGAGCTACCTTTGGTGGCCAGGGCTAGATAAAGCCATCGAGGCCCAAGTACATGGTTGCTACACGTGCTACACCGATGGGAGGACACACACACACTGTGGTCAAGAATCCACATTGATTTTGCCGGGCCCTTTCAGGGACAGCTCTTTCTAATAGTGGTAGATAGCCATTCTAAATGGTTAGAGGTCGCACCAGTCCCTACAATGACTACTGCCAGGACCATCCAGGAACTGCACAGAATCTTTGCAACACATGGACTTCCAGACGTGTTAGTCTCTGACAATGGGGCTCAGTTTACCGCTTCTGAATTCCAGTCTTTCCTCAGGGCAAATCTAATATGGCACACCACGTCGGCTCCCTTTCACCCGGCCTTGAACGGCCAAGCAGAACGCATGGTCCGCACAACCAAGGAATCACTAAAACGGATTGTCACAGGGGATTGGCACCACAGACTGGCAGATTTTCTACTTTGCCAATGCACAACTCCCTGTACTGCCACAGGCAAAAGCCCTGCTGAACTCGGGGCCGTTTGATCACCAAGCTGGACAGGCTGCACCCCGACCGGGTTGCCTCGGACTCTGCCCAGCCAAAGGCACCTCGGAATTTGCAAGTGGGTGACCAGGTTTGGACCCGGAATTATGGGCAAGGGGCTTTGTGAATGGCAGCCGTGGTTGTTAAGGTGTTGGGACCACTCTCTTATGAGGTGGTCCTGGAAGATGGGCGAGTCATTCGCCGGCACATTGACCAGCAGTGTCAGAGGCTAGCGAACCAGTCACTGGCTCAGGCCTCTCAAGAGGGCCGCACGCAAGGGCCGTGCGACAGCGGCCCAACAGAGGAGCTTGCACGCTCCAACAGAACTGTTACTCAAGGAGACGGGGAAAAGGCCGTAGGAGAGCTTCCCCTGGACAGACAGACAGTATCTGCTGAACAGGACCGGCAAACTGCGCTGAGGGACAGCCCTGCAGACTTTGCTGCACAATTGGACTTTGGTTTTGGCCGACCAGGACTGGCCATCCAAAGGGACCCAAGTCAACCTGACTTCACCGGACCTCAGAGTCCTGGTCTACCCAGCTGGGCAAGTGAGCGGGTAGACCGGGAGACCCCTGCAACCCCTAAACTTTCAGAATGGTCAAGAAGGCCGCCTAAATATCTGCAGGACTATGTCCAGCAATTGAGAGTTTGAGCCATCTAGCGGGAAGGGGTGTAATGTATTGGCCACAACTGTTTTAAATCACTTGCTTAATGTCTGACCTACATTGCTGTATTGTTTAACAGTTGCTGTTACTGAAGGCCAGACTGGCTATCTCCAAGCTGATAATGAGGTTTGGGGCCGGAAACTGTTACTTTAAACCTATTGGTTGCCACTTAGAGGCTAACTGGGCTGCTTCTGTTCTGAGTTAATAAACTTGTTGCTGTTTCAACACTCTGCCTCATTCAATGCCTAAAGAACCGAAGATATAACAGGAAGGAAGGAAGGAAGGAAGGAAGGAAGGAAGGAAGGAAGGAAGGAAGGAAGGAAGGAAGGAAGGAAGGAAGGAAGGAAGGAAGGAGGGAAGGAAGGAAGGAAGGAAGGAGTCAGGGAACGAGGGAGTAAGGGAAGGAGGGAGGGAGGGAAAAGGAAGGAAGGGAAAGAGGGTCCCTACAAGAGAACCATTTTAAGGATTATGTATTAATAGAAAAGCAACTAAGCTACCTCTGTTCCTAAATGCTAAAGCTGTTGCACATAAAAAATGGAGGAGCTCTGATCAACTATCACAGCCACCATTTTGAAAGTTTTGCTGTACTGTTGTTTGTGGACGCTCCCACTAAATGCAAGCACGGGATAAACTGAGCCTGGTTGGTTCGCAATGTTTTAAGTGGCCACAAACTACTAGCAAAAGTGGCATTTGATCACAAGGCAAGGAGGTATTGAGAAATGTTTCCCCTTTTAATAATAATAATAATAATAATAATAATAATAATAATAATAATAATAATAATAATAATAATAATAATAATAATAATAGTAAAGTTGGAAGGGACCTTGAAGGTCATCTAGTCCAACCCCCTGCTCAGGCAGGAAACCCTATACCATTTTGGACAAATGGCTGTCCAGTCTCTTCTTAAAAACTTCCAGTGTTCGAGCATTCACCGCTTCTGGAGGCAGGTTGTTCCACTGGTTAATTGTTCTCGGCCTGGCGGAAGACCTGGCGGAAGACCTGGTTGGGACGGAAGACTCGGCCGGGATTTCGCCTGGCGGAGGTCCGAAGGATTCGCCCCAGCAGAAGATCTAGCTGGGATAGAGGACGTGGCGAGGGCTTGGGGAGCGGCTCCCCGAATTGGATCAACTTCACAAGGATTGTTTCCCCCCCCTTTTTGGTTTCCTGCTGCCGGACTCATTGCTATCGCTCGGAATGTACTCCAGGACGGATCTGCTGGCCCTGCGCAATTCCCCCCTCACGCAGGCCTGGCCCAGTACAATTCCAAGGGCCTGCCTCAATGAAGGGGTGTGGAACCCCGAGAGGTGGTATGCAGCAGAAAGAGGAAGAAGACTAAAAAAAAATGAAATTAAGAGCTTTTTTAGAGGGGTGTTTTATAAAATTTTTAGGGGGTACGGGGGTGGCCAGGGGGGGCAGGGGGGATGCCTCTTTGAGGCCAAGGCCAGCCCTGTCTGAGGGACGCGGCATTAGAATGGTGAGGGGGGAGGT
>NW_015387610.1:146283-161288 GCF_001527695.2 Protobothrops mucrosquamatus
GTTCCTTGAGAACCTTGGGGTGTAATCCATCTGGTCCTGGCGATTTGAACTCGTCTAGGCTGGACAGGTGCTCACTTACTATTTTCTTGCCTATCTTAACTTGTGTTTCTATACTGTTTTTTATGGCACTATTTTTGATAGGTTGGTCTGTTTTTTCCTTTTGTGTAAAGACAGATGCAAAAAACGAGTTAAATAGTTCTGCTTTCTCCCTGTTGCTTGTCACCTTCTTGCCACTTTCACCCACTAACGGACCAATCATTTCCTTCACTTTTTTCTTGTTTTTTACATGTTGAAAGAAGCTTTTTTTGTTAGTTTTGACTTTGGTCGCAAGCCTTAGTTCATTTTGAGCCTTGGCTTTCCTCACTTCATCTTTGCAGGCTCGGGCTATTTGCTGATATTCTGACTTAGTTAGTTTTGCATTTGAGCATCCAAAAAGGGACAGGAAAGGAGAAAGGAAAGAAAAAGAAAAAGGAAAGAGGGGAAGAGAGCAAGGAAGGAAAAAGAAGGAAAGAGGGGAAGGAAGAAAAAGGAAAGGAGAATGAAGAGGGAAGGAAAAAGAAGAAAAGGGGGAAGGAAGGAAGGAAGGAAGGAGATTATAATGAGAGGGAGGGAGGGTCTGATGGAAGTTCTGCCTTAGCACTTGGCTATGACCAGCCCTGCTGCCCTTTTGCCATCCCCTTTGCCCTGCTGACTCTCCTGGTGGTCTCCCAACCTATTGCTGAGGATGCTTTGGTTACAAAGCTGGGTCTCATCGCATGGAGAGGGAGTGGGCCTCCCTCTGTCCCACACATTTTGCCCTCCCGCACATACCATGAGCAACCTGGCCAAGGAGAGCGAGCCAAGCAGCAGCAGCCTCTACGTGAAGGTAAGCGCAGCTGGGCACCCCCTTGGGGAAGGCTGGGCTGATCTGGGTTCTTGCCCTCCACTGCCCAGGGCTCTGGGCAGTCTGCACAGCCGGGGGTCCTCCACGTGGCCTGAGAGCAAACGAACCGCCACTGAAAAAATAAAAACCAGTACTTTTTTCCTTTTTTTTTAACAGTTTGTAACATTTTATTAGATTATGAAATAAAATACAAAAATACAAAAGCAAATACTAGGACACATTGGGGAGGAAAAAGGGAAAAAAGTGAGGGGGAGAAGGGAAAAAGAAAAGGCATTTACTTCCGACTTCCTCTGTTGCAGTAGAATGAAGCATTAACATCGAACCTCAACTTTTTACTTTTCCATAATAGTATAAACTAGCCATTTCTATAACAACAAATGAATCTAATCAGTAAAACCCAAAATTCCGTGACTTTTTTTTTTCAGTCATCAAGTTTTTGACACCTTGCTAAGTACTTGAATATTGTCATGTCCTAAAAGTGGTACAATCTGTGAAAAGGTTGAAAAGCCCTGGACTAAGAGACAACCACCTCTTTGCCATGCCAGAAAAATGTTCCTTTGATTTGCAACAACTAGACCTCTTGGGCTACTGTATTTTTACAAGAGGCATCCAGATGGACCCCCAGAAGGTCCAAGCTATACTTGACTGGCAAACCCCTCACACAGCCAAAGATGTCCATCACTTCCTGGGCTTTGCTAACTTCTACAGGAAATTTATACTAGGCTTTGCTCATAAAGTCAAACCACTGATCCAACTGATGAAGAAAGGAGCTAACTTTGCTTGGATTGCTACACACCAATCAGCATTCGAAGAGTTAAAACAACTTTTTGCTTGCCATCTCCTGCTTCAGCACCCGGACACATCAAAGAGATTTATTTTCTAGACACTTCAGATGTAGCCATTGGAGCTCTTCTGTTACAAGAGAGGGGGGGAGACAACACCCTTCTACCATGTGCCTTCTTTTCCAGAGCCCTGATGGCTCCAGAACACAATTATGACAACTTTAATAAGGAACTCTTTGCTCTTAAATCAGTATTCCAGCACTGGAGGCTCTTCCTAGAAGGTGCACGTTTTCCTATAGAGGTCAACACTGACCACAAAAAAACTGCACACCATGCAACAAACCAAGCCACTTTCACCCAGACAAGTCAGATGGAGCCAGTTCTTCTCATGGTCTGATTTTTACATTAAGTCCCAGGCGCTAAGAACTTAATGCCAGATTCCCTCTCCCACAAACCAGAATATTCCATTGTTCAACAGATATCTGAACCAACAGCAATCCTGCAACCGTCCAATTGCCACCTTCACCAATCAACACCAACCACTGAGAGGTTGGGAGCTGCCCAACTGTACAAGGACTTAATCACCAGGATAAAGGACCAGCAGCAATGAGATCATCTCTCACGGGCCAGGATAGATGACGTCAAGGAGACCCCAGCAGTTACTGTAACCCCATTCACAATGGAGGGAGGTGCCCTGAAACACAGAGGCAGAATACAGTAGTAGTCCCCCCCCCATGCAGGGAAGAAGTACTGCAGCTTTTCCATGATAATCAAACGGTAGGGCATGGAGGCGTGTTCAAAACCCTGCACAGAACCTTAAGAGACTTTTGGTGGCCTAGGATGGCTGCAGACATCAGGGAATATGTGGCCTCTTGCCACATGTGCAGGAGGGTGAAACCCCTCCATCAGAAGCTGGCAGGGCTTTTGCAACCACTATCTACACCCTTTCCCCCCTTGGCATATGGTCTCTCTGGATTTCATTACTGATTTACCCCCTGTCCAAGGCTTCACTAAAATGCTAGTGATGGTAGATCTTTTCACCAAGATGGCCCATTTCATACCTAGCCAGGGATTGCCCAATGCCAAAGACACAGCCCAACTTTTTCTAGACCATGTCTTTCGCTACTATGGCATGGTCTCAGCACTCGTGTCAGACAGGGGGGTGCAATTCCAATCTAGATTTTGGAAAGCACTTTTTCAGTTACTAAAGGTCAAAGTCAAACTCCCCTCAGCTCACCACCCAGCCACAAATGGGGAAGCTGAAAAGATGAACCAGCTCCTCCAACAGTATTTGAGGTGCTACTGCACCTACAGCCAAGATGAGGTGCCATCACTACTGTCACTCGCAGAATTTTCTTACAACAATTTGCTGCACTCATTGACTTCAATTACACCATTTCAACCATGTATGGCACACACCCTAAAGTGTTGCCAGACCATCCTCTACTGGACTCCATGGTTCCAGGGGCAGTTGACTTCGTACAAGAGCAACTTGCAGCCCAAGAATCGTTGAAACAGCAACTTGACCAAGCGAAACAGGCTTACAAGAAGGCAGCAGATGCACATTAGCAGGAGGGTCCACCCATAGCAGTAGGAGACAAAGTTTGGCTCTCTACTAGGTTCTTAGCCACTTCAAGACCTTCCAAGAAGCTAGACGCTAAATTTGTGGGCTCATTCAATGTCCTCTGACAAATCAACCCTGTAGCCTTCCACCTACAATTACCCCCTTCAATGAAGGTGCATCCAGTATTTCACAGAGCATTACTTTCCAAAGATGCCCCCCCCCAAACACAATAAGATCCCAACAACACCCTCCACCACCAGTCATAGTAGCGGGAGAATCAGAATATGAGGTGGAAGAAAACTTAGAGTCTAGGAAAAGAGGCAAAGGCATCCAGTACTTGATTCATTGGAAGGGCTACCAGGTTTCGGATTGCTCCTGGGAGAACACATAGTAATTACATGCTCCTGATTTAATTTGTCAGTTCCACCAGTGCTTCCATGACAAGCCAAGGCCAACCAAACTTACCAGTGCCCCTCCCAGTTTCACCTGAGGAACCTGTTGAGGAAGAGATGAACCAGACCCTCTGCATTCCTCCGGGGGGAGGAGGGAGACTCACCTACAATAGGCCTTCCACATCTGGCCTTCAATTCCTGGGAAGGGTAGGGTAGGGAACCTCTAACAATGTTTATATGTTACAGCAACCACCACCTGGCTCACCTGCAGAGAAGTGGGAGGAGGATTACTTTGAGATGGCCTCCCTGTCGCCCTTGCCAAATTTCCATGAGAACTCAGACTTTGAAGACACAATGCTGGAAGGGAAAAGCAGCATAGAAGAACCCATGGAAGAGAAGGGGGGCCAGGATGGAGGGGTGGATGATGTAGGATGGGTCCCCAACCCCTGGTCCGCAGACCGGTACTGGGACACGGCCAGTTAGGAACTGGGCCGTGCAGCTGGAGGCATGCCGCGAGTCTGCAGGGGTCTGGGCAGGGGCGGGAGAGAGGCAGGGCAGAAGCTGGCTTGCTCAGTGCAAAGGTTCTCCAGCAGCTGCACTTGCAACTGGTTTGCAACATCTGAGCTCAGCGTCCTTCCTCCTCTTCCTCCTCTTCCTCCTCCTGCTTCTTGTGCTCTCTCTTCTTCTGCCTCCTCCTCCTCTTCCTGCTTCCTCTCCCTCCTGCTACTTTTTCTTCCTCCTCCTCTTCTTCCTCACTTTCCTCCTCTCCCCCTCCTGGCACCCCAGCTGGGCTCGTGCTCCCTTCGCACAAGTCTTCAAGTTTGCAAGGCAAGTGTGCACTAGCCCAGGGCTTTTCAACCTTTTCACCCATTGTACCACTTTTAGGATACGGCAACATCCGAGTACCACCAGTCGCCTAGCAAGGTGTCAAAAACTTGATGACCAAAAAAAAGGAAAAAAGTGATGAAGTACAGGTAGTCCTCGACTTAGAACAGTTCACTTAGTAACTGTTTGAAGTTACAATGGCACTGAAAAAAGTGCCCCCCAAGCCACAGCCGAGCAAGACACCTGCCTGCCCGCCTGGCGGCGCTCTTCCTCCTGTCCGAGGTTTTCATTGTTGTGAGCATTTCTGTTGAGGATTGGCAGCGGGGGTGGGGTGGGGGGTGTTTGGTTTTTATTCCCCCCATCTGCTGGGTGGTTGCAGCCGGTTTTGGTCACTTCACATGACCGTGGGACACTGTGACCGTCATAAATATGAATCAGTTGCCAAGCATCTGAATGTAAATCACAAGACCCTGGAGATGCTGCAACATTCCAGCTGATCGGCGTTTCTTCTGGGCTCAGCAGAAGCACCAGGATCAGCACCGAGCTCCAGCTGGATCCTGGCGCTGATCCTGGCGCTTCCACTGAGCCCTGACAGCCCTGCAGCTCCAGCCATCTCTTGCTCAGGCTTGTGCGGTGCTGCCACCGGTTCAGCTCATTCCCCTCCCCCGCTACCACTTTTCTAGGATGGTTGCGTACCACCTACCAGGTGCCAATGTACCACAGGTGGTACCCGTACCACTGGTTGAAAAGCCCTGCACTAGCCCAACTTGCAATCAGGGGCTTCCCCAAAATCTCATTGGAGGGGGATCCCCCCAAGGTATGTGTTTGTGAGGGTGCTTTCTCAGGGTGCAAATAGGGGCAAGGAGAAGCTACCTTTCACTTTAGGCACTTCAAGGGAATCTCTCTCTCGTTTACACCTTTTCTAAGACCACTGAGTTTTTTGCTTTTGTTTTGATGGTGCTCCAGGTGCCTCATGCTTTGGCAATTTCCTGCCTGCTTTTTGTGGTTTAATTTGGTGTGTGTGTGTGTGTTCATGCTCCTTTCTTTGTGCAGCTCTCAAGTTTGCAAGCCAAGCATGCTCCTACCCGGCTTGAAATGGGGGAGGGGGGAGGGGAGAAGCTACATTTCCCCTTAAGTACTGTGTCTCCAAGGGAATCCCTCTCTCATCTGCACCTTTTCCAAGGCTGCTGGGTGTTAACACTGCTAATATTGAATATTCTTGCTTTGACAAAATATACAGAACTGTCTGGTACTTTTAGAGTTAATTCAGATGAGGCTGGGAGGGGGGAGAAAGAATGTGTAGAGATTAATTATGTGGGCTTCAGAAGGAAGTGAACCTTTGCCCCCCAGGCTGGTTGCAGAACGTGACCTATGACAGCAAAAGAGGGAGGGAAAATGCTAGCAAAATAACTGCTCTGGGGTGGAGATTTCAGATCTTGGCATCCATCCATGCTGTGCCGACACTCTGTTACACAGGAATAAAGGCTGTTTAGGATAAACAATCCCTGGAAGTTCTTTGAAGTGTTTCATTAGTCGGAACCTTGACACCGGGCTTGCGCAGTGCTCACCCCCCCCCTCTCTCTTTTTGAATGGTTTTCTCAGCACTTCCTCAACGTGCTGGGTCTTTGGTTTGTTTTCCTGGAAGGCTGAGTTTAGGATTGGCTCTTTTCCTTCCCACTTTCTTAAAAGCAGAAAGTCACTGGTCTAATCTAATACAATGTAATAATAACAGAAATAAAGTGCATTATTTATTTGTTTGTTTATTTAGAAAATTTAGAATAAATATAATGAATCATCCTGAAACCTCCCTCCCCCCCCCCCCGGTCCATGGAAAAATTGTCTTCCATGAAACCAGTCCCTGGTGCCAAAAAGGTTGGGGACCTCTAATGTAGGAGATTATCAGACTGAACCCAAGGGAGTGGTCAAATGTGTTATAAGTCCCAAGTCCCTGTGCGCCCACAAGAGATCTAAGTCCAGCCCACCTTGAATGCCTTCTTAATTCCTGCTCTTTTCCCTTGACTGTTAGTAGCTCAGATTTTTGTAGAGAGCCTAAGCTTGCATTAAATCTTTATAGTCATTTGAACTGCCTGAAACTCATGGTTTCCCTGGTGTTTGACAGATCATTGGTTTGAAAGAGGGGTAAAAGAGGCTATTTATGTTAACATTGAGCAGCTCTCTCTCAACAGAGGGAGAGGGATAAGACACCACCTATCTCCTGTCTACAACAAAGGCCTTGCAGCAATAGATTCCACAACCAATTGCTCTCTGATTCGAGTGACCCTGAAGGCAGGAGATTGCTAACAAGATGACTGCAAAGAAAAAAAATCCTCGCATCCTCCTACCTTCGGGTCAGAACCTATCCACCCATTCCCCCATCATCCGGTCTCAACTGTCAGTACAATCCTTCTATCCCCCCCCCCCCCCGCCATCACAACTAGTGAAGTTTCTTGGATGAGAAATGAAATGTTTTGTTCTTCCTCAAGGAAAAAACAGCCCAGCTGCCTTTTGAAAAATAGCACCTGTGAGAGAATTTCATCTGTACTTCCAATGAAAGCTCAACATCCAATGAGGGAACAAAGGATTTTAGAAATAAACCACTGGCTTAAGAGTTGGTGCTGCCAAGAGAACATTGGGTTTCTAGAGCATAGTATGCATTACCTACAGTATATGAAGGGCTTCTGGCAAGGGATGGGCTTCACCTCACAAGAACTGGGAAAAACGTATTCGGAAAATGACTGGCTCAATTTATTAGAAGGGCTTTAAACTAAAATTGAATGGGGAGGGTGACAAATACTTAGGATGTTCAGGACCTGATCCCAACCATAAACCCCAAGACAACCAATCAAATAATGAGGTAGGAAGTGATGGGAAGGTAGAAAAACTCAGATATTTTCATTTCAGAATAGAGCTGGAAGGGACCTTGGAGGTCTTCTAACCCAATCCCCTGCTCAAGCAGGAGACCCTATACCATTTCAGACAAGTGACTGTCCAGTCTATTCTTAAAAATCTCCAGTGATGAAGCACCTACAACTTCTGAAGGCAAGCTGTTCCACTGGTTAATTGTCCTCACAGTTAGGAAGTTTCTCCTTAGTTCCAGGTTGCTTCTCTCCTTGATTAGTTTCCATCCATTGTTTCTTGTCCTACCTACAGGTGCTTTGGTAAATAAGTTGACCCCCTCCTCTTTGTGGCAACCTCTCAAATTGTCAGAACCCATTCCTATTTCATTTCTATCTATCCCCTCTGACTTAAAAACAAATCTCACCTTTTCCTGGGTTCTGCCATACTCCCAAAGGGGAGGGGGGATGTGCCTGCGGAGTTATTGCTTTCGCTTCCTCTATTCACTACAATGTAACCTTTTGCTTTGTTTATTGCCGCTGTGTCCACTGCCCACTACAATGTAACAAATTGCTTCCTGCGCTATGTCTTTCTCTGAACTTTATTTTCCTAAACTGTCAGTTAGAACAAGGGAAGAAATAAGGAATGTAACCCAGTGCCTGGTTTATTTCTACGCTCTCAGAGGAAGATGTGAAGAAGCCGCTGACCATCACTGCATGAACTGGAGACGGGCTGATGTTATCTCCCCTTTCCCAAGATGGACTTAACACCTGGGGATTGGCCGTCCTATACCGGACGGGGGAACTATGGGGTGGGGTCTAAGTTGGGGATACCTTAATCTATCACTCTGCACGGGAAATCTCAGATCCTGTCTATTATGCCTGCTATCAACTACTCTTAATAAAAGTTCCTGTTGGAAGAAACCGTCTCCAAGAGTTCTGCTTTCTTAAGATGTGAGGTTGAAGTGGGTCCTTACATTAGACAGGATCTGCAGTAATAGTCAACCTGGAAGGAAGACCCTTACTGGGGGACTTTGCAAAATCTACAATGTTGGATGACGGGGCAGGGAAGGGAGAACCCATCGTGAAAGGGGAGCCCTCCCTCCGGCAGGGACCCTGCCAGATGTCGGGATCCGAGATGTCATACTCCTCAGAAGAAGAAGTGGTGGAAACACGTGACCACAAACCTCGGTGGTTGATGGGTGTTGGCAAGAAAGACGAGTGGGAAAAGAAATCGAGGAAGGTGACCCTGAGGTGGGGCAGCCACCAACCTGGATGGAAGCAAGAGATGGAGAAGTCCCTGCACCTTAGCAAACAGGAAGGAGGTCGTGCGCAGCCCTCAAACTGGATCCTGGCGAAAGCTATTGACCTGATGAAAAGAACCCTCGGCTCTCTCGTGGAAGAGAACTCTGAACCCTGGGGCCGAACCAACACCTTGGGCTGCAACCGGAGAGACAATGAGGGGGAATCGGAAACTGTAGACCTGTTCTGTCCCCCGTCCGACTCACACCCCCCAACCAGTCAGCCGAGGGTTAAAAGACTGCTCAGCACTGCCAAAAACACAGATAAACACTTGGCAGCAACTCCGTGGCTGCCTGCCAAGACCTTTACTGATAACTCACAGTACAAATACAAATCAAAGTCCAGGATAATTCCGAAGTGCTACAACAGAAGATTCAGTNCCTGGCTCCTGGCCAATCCCAGAAGCACCTGGCTCCTGGCCGATCCCAGAAACACCTGGCTCCTGGCCAATCTCCTCTCCGTCGGAAGACACCGAAGGCCGCACCAGAGGGGAAGGTCCTGGAGAGGGAGGCCTGGCCATCTCCTCTCCTTCATGTTCAGAGCCTTCCTCCTCCGATGATAGGGACCCACAGGACGGAGTCACAATAAGACCCGGGGACGTCCACTGAGACACCAGCGACCGTTTTGGCAACCCCCACTCCCCGCCGACCCACAGATGGCGATCAGGATGGGAGACAATACCGTCAGTGGTGAAGGCACCGATCCAGCCATAGATTCCTGCCGCTGGACGCGAAATTCAGGGGGGAGTCACAACGCTTGGGGTTATTCCTAACCCAAGTCCTTAGCTACATGGAAGAATATGGGCGAGACATCCCCAGTGACAAAGCCCATATCCATATCATGCAATCCACTCTGGCTGGGGCGGCCACAGACTGGATGGTGAACCTGCATGATTCCAATGCCCCAGAGTTCTACGACTTCAATCACTTCATGTCCTCTCTGAGAAGGCGATTTGAGGACCCCCTGGCTGATTGAAAGGACCGTGAGAGAATCAAAACGGTGAGGCAGGGCAGATGCCTGGTAGCCGAATATACACAAGAATTCCGGGCCATCACCAACAAGCTGAACTGGCCGGAAGACATCCTCCTTAGCCACTTCAAAGACGGCCTAAACTACGACCTGTATGATGCTTGCCTGCCTCAAGGGGACCCACGCCGACTCGACGAATGGTACGTCCTGGCAGAGGAAGCAGAGATTGACCTACTGAAGAGGTACCACCGAATGAAAACCATGGGGCCGCTCGCCTCCTGAGCCGACGTGCGAGCCAGCGAAACCACCGGCTACGCCCAAGAAGTCAACGGGCTGTTTCAAATGCAGGAGAGAGGGGCATCGCGCCATGCAGTGCCGCTCAAAAGCCCCTCAGCGCAACCCAGACTGATCACCGGACAGGAAATCAGGGAATTCCCCAGCCAACCCATGGGAACCCACCATGAGGGTGACAGAGGCTGTGGAGTCCCCACCCTCTGCCAAGCGTGGGGAGGGAACTCTGGCCTACACCACAGGGGGAGTGGATACCTCGGACAACAGCTCAGAGGGCGAACCCCTGGTAAGTGGACCCATCGCACCCATCCTCAAGACAGTGACTATATTAGCTCCCTTCATGCCCGAAGCTGTCAAATGGCTTTACCTTTGACAGCTTCGGGCATGAAGGGAGCTAATATATTTTCCCATCCACTAGGCTAGTATTGTCTGCTTTAACTCTAGAAGTGATATGCAGGCTAAATAAAACATGTTTGCTTCTTCAGATATGGCAAGCAAGAACATCCGATGTTAGCAGTCTTGACATCCGGCCCCATTTACAAAAAGGACAGATCCTGGAAAGTAAACAAAAGCATAGGTTAAGGGTTATTTTTCGGTTTGTTGGGGTGTTTCACATGAAACCTTTTGACCAATCTGTCAGCTTTCACTTCACTGGATTTCATCCAGGTGGCTTCAGACAACGGATATCCCTTCCATTGTATTAGGTACTGCAATTTCCCTTTAAAAATTCTAGAGTCAAGAATATGTTTTACTTCATAGTGGGTCTGTCCCGCAACATCAAGGGGCCCAGGTGCCTTCTTCGGAGGAGGTCTTAAAGTGGAGCCCCGATATGGCTTCAACAAGCTACAATGGAAAACTGGGTGAATTATCCCTAAGGGTTTAGGGAGTTTTAGCTCTACTGTGACTGGGTTGATGATCCTTACTATGGGGAAAGGACCCAAGAATTTTGGTCCCAATTTCTTGCTGGGCAATTTGAGGCGTAGATATTTAGTTGACAAATAAACCTTTTCCCCAACTTGGAATGTTCTTTGGGGAGCCCTCTTTTTATCAGCCTGCTTTTTATAGGTTTCAAAAGTCTTTTTTAAAGCAGTTTTTGTGTTTCTCCAAACTTCTTCCCACCCTCTCACCCACTGGTCAAGTGTCTGGGAAGTGGAGGGCACCTGAGGATATTCAGGTATTGGGCTGAACTCTTTTCCTGTGGCCACTCTGAAAGGCGTGTAGCCGGTGCTGCTGTGCACAGAATTATTGTACGCCACCTCCGCAAAAGGGAGGAGATCAGTCCAGTTCGTCTGTTGGTAAGAAACGTAGCACCTAAGATATTGCTCCACCATTTTGTTAGCGGCTTCTGTGGCCCCATTGGTGGCCGGATGAAAAGCAGATGATAAACCTTGAGACGATCCAATTAATGTAAGGAAACTTCTCCAAAACCTTGCTGTGAACTGCACCCCCCTGTCCGAAATTATTCGCTTAGGGGCGCCATGCAGCCGGTAGATATGTTTCAGGAACAATTTGGTCAGTCGTTGGGCATATGGGAGTCCTTTGCAGGCGATGAAATGAGCCTGCTTCGAGAACAGGTCTATTACAGTCCAGATGACAGTATTTCCACTACTTTCAGGTAGGTCTACTATAAAGTCCATAGCTATTTCTTCCCATGGTTGAGAAGGGTCTGCCACCAGCTGCAGTAACCAAGGGGTTTTCCCTGGGATTCTTTTCATTGTGGCACATACAGTACAACTTTTTACATAGTTTTCCACATCCCTTTTCAGCCCCGGCCACCAAAATTGCCGGCGGGTGAGGTGTAGGGTTTTCAAATATCCAGAGTGTCCAGCCTGTTTTACATCATGGCTGTGTTTGAGAGCATTAAGACGGAAGGCTTCTGGCAAATATAGTTTCCCCCCTTTGTAAGCTAAACCATACCTGCACATTAGGGAGGTGTGATTATCTTTGAACCATTGGTCGGTGAGGAGCTCTTGTTTTATTTTCTTTACTCCAGGGTCATCAGGATTGGGAACCCTGCGAGGTGTAAGTTGAGCGGCAGTTTGTGGATTGGGGATAATTGCCTCGTTAATCTCTTCCCGTTCGCTTTTGTATTGGGGTAGCTGGGATAGCGCATCAGCTAGGAGGTTCTTTCCTCCTGGTATGTACTTTAGAGTGAAGTCGAAACGGTTAAAGTACTGTGTCCACTGCACTTGCTTTGGGGACAATTTGCGGGGAGTTTTCAGTGCTTCTAGATTTTTGTGATCTGTCCATACCTCAAATGGCACCTTGCTCCCTTCTAGATAGTGTTGCCAGTTTAATAGCGCCCATCTAATCGCAAAGGCCTCTTTCTCCCAGATTGCCCATCTCCGCTCGCTGTCAGTAAATTTCTTAGAGGTGTAGGCGCAGGGTTGCAGGACCCCACTTTTGTTCTTTTGTAGTAACACAGCTCCAACTGCCACATCCCTGGCATCGGCTTGAATCACAAAGGGTTCCCCTGGGCAGGGGTGCTTTAGGACTGGTTCAGCAGCAAATAGTCTCTTTAAATTCTCAAAAGCTGTTTGACAGCCCATTGTCCATGCTAGTGGTTGGCCCGGTCGTGGCTTCCCTCCTCCTTTGCCTGTTTTGAGTAGTTCTGTAAGGGGTAGGGCAATCTCGGCAAAAGAGGGGATAAATTGACGATAAAAGTTGGCAAAACCCAGAAAGCTCTGGAGCTGTTTGCGAGTCTTTGGGGGCTGCCATTCGATTATAGCTTTCACCTTGGCTGGATCCATTTCAATACCCTCGTTGGAAATTCTGTAGCCAAGATAGTCTAATCGGGTTTGGTGAAATTCACATTTCGACAATTTGACATAAAGCTTGGCATTCAATAGTTTCTTTAACACTTCTCTCACCAGCTTTATGTGATCAGTCATATTCGTGCTGTATATCAGGATGTCATCAAGATACACCAAAACCCCTTTGTACAAGTGATCATGTAGGACCTCATTAATCAACTGCATAAATACAGCTGGGGCCCCCTGTAGTCCAAATGGCATGACTTTGAACTGATAGCTCCCCATAGGACAGTTGAAGGCAGTTTTCCACTCGTCTCCCTCTTTTATTCTCACCCGGTAGTATGCCTCTCTCAGGTCTAATTAAGTGAAGACGCTCCCCTTAGCCAGATGGGTTAATAAGTCCTTTAGGAGGGGGAGAGGGTATTTGTTTTCCACACTCACAGCGTTGAGACCCTTATAGTCCATGCAGAGATGAAGAGACCCATCTTTTTTCTCTTTGAACAACACAGGGGCTCCCACGGTGGATTTGGCCCGTTCAATGAACCCCCTCGCTAGGTTTTTGTTCACGTATCGCTGAATCTCCTCCATTTCGAGGGGGGACATAGCATACATTCTCGGTCGTGGGAGTTTGGCTCCTGGCACCAGTTCGATGGAGCAGTCATTGGGTCTGTGAGGGGTTAGGGCATCACATTCTTTCTCACTAAAATTCTCCGCCATGTCCCGATATTCATTGGGGATGACTGGTTCACCTGGAGGTGGTGAGGCGGCCATGTGCGCTCACTCATTGAGTGGTTTAAGGTGCCCTGCAACATCTGTTGAATCAATGGGGGGGTTAGGCCCTATAGGTAGTCTCACGGTTCTCATTCCTTTCTCCCACCAGATAAATGGTTTCCATTTGTCTAACCAGGCTAGCCCTAGGATCACCGCCTCAGTCATTTTTGGAGCCACCAGGAAGCAAATAAACTCCCAGCGTGCACCTATTTCTAGGCGTAAGGGCTCAGTTACTTGTGTGACAAGAGTCCCTCCCATGAGGGAGCCATCGGCTTGCTCAAACCTCATGGGTTCAGAGAGCAATTTTGCTTGTATGCCCAATTTCATGGCAAAGGGTAAGCTAATAATACATCGGGTGCATCCAGAATCTATTAGCACATTTAAGTTCATTTGTACCCCAGATTTAGGGATTATAAGTTTGGCAGCTAGCAAAAAAGGCAGGATTTGTCGACTCACCATTGGGTCGTTCTCCCCTTTGTCATCACTGTCGAGAGAGGGTAGAGCTGGGAGGGATCCAGCCTTAGTCCCGGCGTCCTCCTGTGTAGGGGATGCGACTTGGGCAGCCAGTTCTTGTTTGATCCAATTGGATTTTCCTCTCGGTGGCTGCTGATCAGATTTCTTCTTCGCTGCGGGTCTCGGTCTGCTCTGCTGTTGGGGGTAGGGAACTGGGCAGTTTGCTGCTCGATGTCCCTGTTGTCCGCATCGGAAGCACGCGAGCGGCGGCCCTGCAGGTGGTTTGGGTCTTTCGGTAGACGTAGTTGTTGGGGGTCTCCAGGGGGTTGGTTGTCGTCTGGGTCGTTCTGGTTTCGGTTCAATTTCAGGAGAGGGAGGCTTCTTGTAACAAAAGAGCTTGACGTCCAGCTTCACCGCTGTCTGGTACCACTCCTGTAGCCGATCAAATACTTCTCGATAGATACAGGCCTGAGAGAGGTGATCATCTAATCCCTCGATGAAGTGATGGATTAGGGACTGCTCAGGCCACCCCTCTATTCGACCTGCTGTCTTGCGGAACTCCCGCACGTACTCCAGGGCAGGTCTGCCGGCTTGTTTTATTTTTTGGATCTGTCCTGCTGCTTTGAGGCCAATGGATGGGTCCTCAAATTGTTCTCTCAGACCTAAGAGAAAGAGGTGGGGATCTTCCAGTTTGGGGGCTTGCTCACTATATAAATTATTCAGCCATTCAGCTGCTTCTCCCTCTAGGTTGGATGCAATAACGTCAACCATGGCACCTGGGTCCGGATAGTGGTAGGCCCAGCGGTTCAAGTGAGAGCACCCTTGGTTGAGAAAAAAAATCAGCCTCTCTGGGTCCCCATCAAAGGTTGCTTTGAAGGGTGGTGCAAACACAGGCTGTTGCGGCCCCCACTGGGGCTGTTGCTGCTGGCCCCACCCTGGTTGCTGGTTCCATGGCTGCTGGGCTCTCTGCTGTTGACGTGGTGCCCCCAGTTTATTTATTTATTTATTTATTTATTTATTTAATTTAATTTATATGCCGCCCTTCTCCCGACGGGACTCAGGGCGGCGCACAACATACTTAAAACCAAAACATATATACAATCCCCCCCTTAAAACCGAATTAAACCAAATTTAAAGTTGCGTCTTCCAAATTCCTAAAAAACCCAGTATAAAATCCACCCTAGGT
>NW_015387610.1:162575-179658 GCF_001527695.2 Protobothrops mucrosquamatus
TCTGCTGTTGACGTGGTGCCCCCAGTTGCTGTTGGCCCCATCCTGCCTGCTGATCCAATAATTGCTCGGCTCTCTGCTGTTGACGTGGTGCCCCCAGTTGCTGTTGGCCCCATCCTGCCTGCTGATCCAACAGTTGCTGGGCTCTCTGCTGTTGGCGTGGTGCCCCCAGTTGCTGTTGGCCCCATCCTGCCTGCTGTTGCCATACTGGTGGTACTGGCCTCTTGAGTTGTTGGAGGTCTTCCCCAGGTTGCTGTCTGGGTGGGGGTTGCTGCTGTCTTCTCTGCTGTTGGCCAGCGGGGGCTGGTGGTGCCCCCTGCTGCTGTAGGCCGCTCAATGGCTGCTGGACAAGTGGGGGTTGTTGCTGGGCCCCCCTAATCTGTAAGCTCACCGGCTGTAGCTCTCCTGGCTTTTGCACCACCCCAAGCTGCTGCAAGGCCTCTATTAGTTGATGTAGGCTCAGAGATGGCTGATCACTCCTCTGTGGGGGTTGCCCAATTTCACCTTGCTGTAGGGGGCTCAGGCTGGGGTTTCCTCTCTCTGTGGGGCTGGAGGCCCTGGCAGGGGACCCCAGGGGTTGAAAAGCTATTTGCTCTGTGAGGGAGGGGCTGGGGGCCTCTCTCAATGGGAGCTGCTCTTTGCTCCGCACTTCTAATTCTTCAAATCTCTCTGCCAGGTAGTCTAATGACCCACTGCGAACTGCAGGTGGGTGTTTCCACTCACCCGAGTCTTCAGTGACAGACGACCGGGCAGCTCTCCACTGGTGGGGGGAAGGCGATATGTAAGAATCCCTTTGTCGTGACTGACGCTCATCTGCTGGCAGGGCTGTATGGAAGCCTCCAGAGCCTTCGCTCGGCTTATCCCAGTCTGATGACCAAATCAGCTCTCCTGATAGTTTTGGCCTCGCTCCCAGCTGGGGAGTTTGCAAGGATTTCTTCTCCACCGGCTGGCTAGCTGTTGTTCCCCTCCCTGGGGAATCTGCTGCTGCTGTCGCTCCCCCTCCTGGGGAAGTTGCGGCTTGGGGGGTGCTGGTCTCAGGCATTCCTCCCTCTTCCATGGTGAGATCTTCCCCTTATCTTTGTCAAACTATCCCCGTTAGTTTAGGGATAGTGACTGGGGTAAGGGACCCCTAAATGGTTTTAAAAGTTTGTGGGTTTTGGCTTGATGTCATGGTTCCGAAAAGAAGCAGCTTTTCAAAGAACTTTGAGGCTTATTTACCTTAAAGAATCCTTTTATTGCTACATAGCTTCGGCACGTACATAATGTAGCCAAAAACTGAAACCTCCCACCCCCAATCACCCGTAACAAAGCATAACTCACTCCTTCATTTTACAGTCATCAATCACATTCTCCAATTAGTGTGAAGTGTGAATTGTCCCCCCCCTTACTTCTCCTGTTAAAGCTGACCTTGGCAGTGCTGTGCTGAAATATTGTTATGGTTAACTAGCATATTTTCCCATCCACTAGGCTAGTATTGTCTGCTTTAACTCTAGAAGTGATATGCAGGCTAAATAAAACATGTTTGCTTCTTCACATATGGCAAGCAAGAACATCCGATGTTAGCAGTCTTGACAACGGCAGAGCTCAATTTCCCGAAGGGGGATCATGCAAACTTAACACCCCAAGGAGCCCTATCAAACCCAGGAGCGGAGAAAGCATCGGTGGGAGAGGAAAAGGGGCTACCCGAAATACCGGAGGAATACCGAGACCTTGCTGATGTTCTTAGTGAGGAACGGGCAGATGAGCTCCCCCCTCACTGACCCACGAATTGTGCCATAGAATTCAAACCCAGAGCAAAACTCCCGAAGCCCAGACTATACTCTATGAGCCCTAAAGAGAAGGAGAAAATGGAAAGATTCATAAATAAAAACCTAGAAAGGTGATTTATCGAAACTGCGAAGCCTAAAGTAGCCGTCCCAGTCCTCTTTAGAGAGAAGAAAGACGGCACTTTGTGCTTGTGTATGGATTACCGTGCCCTGAATGCAATCAGTGAAAGTAACCTATGCCCGCTACCCCTCATGAAGGACATGTTATCCCACCTAGCGAAAGGAAGAATTTTCACTAAACTAGACCTAAGGAAAGCGTATTACCGCGTTAGGATTAAGGAAGGGGACGAATGGAAAACCACATTTAATTGCCCAATGGGATGCTACCAATTCAAAGTTTTGCCGTTTCGACTACAAGGCCCCCCCCCGCAGTATTTATGCAATTAATCAATGAGGTACTAAGAGAGCACCTATTTAAGGGGGTCCTGGTTTATCTAGATGACATCCTTATCTTCACTGAATCCAAAGAGGAGCATGTCAACCTAGTCAGAGCGGTTTTAAAGAAACTGCGAGCTGCCCACCTATATGCCAAACTATTGAAATGCGAATTCCACCAGGAAAGAATAGACTACCGGGTTATCGCATATCCCCACAGGGCATCAAAATGGACCTCGAGAAGGTCAGGGCAGTACTAGAATGAGCACCACCTCGCACAAGGAAGCAGTTGCAAAGTTTCCTGGGTTTCGCAAACTTTTACCAGTTCATCCCTTCATTCGCCCAAATAGCCCTGCCCCTCACGAACTTACTGAAAATGGAGGAAGAATCCTCAGTGAAACCCAGCCAGCCACTAAAATGGACAATGGAATGCCAAGCGCCGTTCAAGAGGCTAAAGAGACTTTTTTCCGCCGAGCCCATACTGAGGCACCCAGACGCGGATAAACCCTTCGTAATACAGGCAGACGCAAGCGATGTGGCAGTGGGGACTGTACTATTACATGCACGTATACGTCCAGGAAACTCACTGAGACAGAACAGCGCTGGGCTATGTGGGAAAACGAAGCATACGCTGTGAGATGGTCATTACTTACGTGGCGCCATTTCCTTGAAGGGAATAAAATCCCTTTTCAGGTCTGGATGGACCACAAAAATGTGGAAGCATTAAAAACACCCAGAAAGCTCACTCCCAAGCAAGCCCACTGGTCCCAGCATTTTCACCAATTCCGTTTTACGCTCAAACACTTGCCGGTGGGAAAGAACTTCCTGGCAGATGCACTGTCTCACATGCCCCAATATAACAGCACGTGAGCAACCGGTTCTAAACCACTCATGCCTGAACCACAACTGGCAGCACCAGTAACCACCAGAGCCCAAGCTAAAATAAAGCCGCAGCTGGGTAGCCAAACCAGAATCAAATTCCGGAAAACTTTAGAAACAGACCAATGGTTCCAGGAAAATAGACACGTGTGCACGATCAAGGATGGACTGCCATGGGTGGGGGAGAAGTTATATATACCAACCACCCAGAGGGTCACTTTCATGCAGCTATGCCATGACACAAAATCAGCAGGGCATTTTGGATTTGTAAAAACATTACATTTAATTAAAAGGCAATTTTGGTGGCCGTCCATGAAAAAGGACATAGAAAGTTATGTGGCCAGCTGCCCAATGTGCGCAACTTCGAAGAGGTTGCAAGGGAAATCGCCCAGACTGTTACAACCAGTGGCGAATCCCTTAACCCCCTGGAAAGAAATAGCCATGGATTTTATAGTGGAATTACCAGAAAGCAATGGAAACACTGTCATCTGGATGGTTATGGACTTGTTTTCCAAACAGGTGCACTTTATCCCTTGCCAAAAGATTCCCACCGCAAAAACCTTAGCGAAACTATTCGTGCAGCACATCTACAGACTGCATGGGGCACCCCAACGCATCATATCTGATAGGGGAGTGCAATTTACGTCTGCATTTTGGAAGGAATTTTTATCCCTCCTAGGAACCACTCAGGGACTGTCATCTAGTCATCATCCTCAATGTAACGGACAATCTGAATGTTCTAACTCAGTACTTGAGTAATACTTAAGATGCTTTATTAATTTCCAGCAAACGAATTGGATTGACCTACTCCCTTTCACAGAAGTTGCTTACAATAATGCAGTCCACTCCAGCACAGGCTACACTCCCTTTCAAGTAGCCACCAGTCAGAGTTTGAACCCCATGCCAAACCTAACCCCAAACGAACCGGCAATCCCATCGCTGAAAGAATGGATATCACAATTACAAAACACCTGGCCAGTGGTTAGGAAAGCCTTAGATGAAGCTAGGCAAGCATACAAAGCACAAGCGGATAAAAAAAGAGTCGAATCTAGACCATTCACTGTAGGAGAAATGGTATATTTGTCTACAAAATACCTAAAATCCCTACAGCCCTGTACAAAACCTGGTATATAGGATCTTTATAGGATATAGGATATATAGGATCTTTTCCACTTAAAAGAATCATAAACCCAGTAACAGTAGAATTAGAACTACCCCAAAACCTCAGGCAAATACACCCAATTTTTCACTGCAGCTTGCTGAAACGAGAACAACAGTTGCCATTACAGCCAAAAATCTCCCCCCCCCCCACACCATCTCCAATCATGGTTGAAGGAGAACAACACTTCGAGATAAAGAAATCCTAGATTCTAGGAAGTATCATGGGGCAACTCAATACCTAGTAGCATGGAAACACCTTCCCTCCTCACAAAATAGTGGGTCCATAAACGTCATGTCAGAGCACCGAAACTACTAAAGAAGTTTCATACAAAATATCCCAACAAACCAGACTAACCTCTATACCTGAGTTCTGCCATACTCCCAAAGGGGAGGGGGGATGTGCCTGCAGAGTTATTGCTTTCTCTTCCTCTATTCACTACAATGTAACCTTTTGCTTCATTTATTGTCGCTGTGTCTGCTGCCTGCTAAAATGTAACAAATTGCTTCCTGCACTATGTCTTTCTCTGAACTTTATCTTCCTAAACTGTCAGTTAGAACAACGGAGGAAATAAGGAATGTAACCCAGTGCCTGGTTTATTTCTACGCTCTCAGAGGAAGGTGTGAATAAGCCGCTGAGCATCACTGCATGAACTGGACATGGGCCGATGTTATCTCCCCTTTCCCACGATGGACATAACACCTGGGGATTGGCCGTCCCATACCAGACGGGCAGACTATGGGGTGGGGTCTAGGTTGGGGATACCTTAATCCAGTGGTGGTGAACCTTTTAGAGACCGAGTGCCCAAACTGCAACCTGAAACCCACTTATGCATCGCTGGGTGCTGGGGGCGTGGCCACCGCATGGGTGTGGCCAAGTGGGCGTGGCCACCAAGTGGGCGTGGCCACCAAGTGGGTGTGGCCACCAAGTGGGTGTGGCCACCAAGTGGGTGTGGCCAAGTGGGCGTGGCCACCTCGGTGTTGCTCCTGGGGAGAGATGCCTGTGGGGACCGGGCAGGATTGGGGGCAATCCAGGGGTTCTCTGGCGGGTGAGGCAGTGAAATGGCATGGAGGTTATAGGTTTCCTGCATCAGAAATAAACAGAACAATTAAATCAGTTTTAAGAGAATAAATAGCAATAAATGGAAGTATCAAACCAGTTTTAAGAGAATAAAAGGAAATAAATGGAAGTATTAAACCAGTTTAAACAATAAATGGAAGTATCAAACCAGTTTTAAGGGAATAAAAGGAAATAAATGGAAGTATTAAACCAGTTTAAACAATAAATGGAAGAATCAAACCAGTTTTTAAAAGGAAATAAATATCAGCAAACACGACGAATGCTTTAACCAAATTTTTGTAGCCCAGATGTGATAGCCTCCGCAGAGATTACATTCATATTTGTGCAGTTGTGCATTAGAATAGCACAAAATGTTGGTTTCAAATAATTTTACTGTGTAATTGATAAACAGTATAGCAATGCAAAACTGTCAGGATCCAAACTGTTCATTATCACAATTTTTTTCTGGGCTTTTTTCCCCTTATATTTTGTTTAGTATATTCTACATATGGTAGTATTTTGCAGGAGAATATTCTTACTGATGTTTCTTTAAGCAAGAATACTTAAAGCTAAAGTTATAAACTTTCCTTAGGCATAATCCGGATATAAAAAGGATGGTATTTTTGAATAAGTTTAAGGATCAAAAAAGTGCGGGAGACTCAAGGAGTAACTCAGGGCAGATGGAAGGATAGCAAATGGCTCTTCTATGGCAGAGAGTACAGCCAGTTCACACTTGCTCCAAACTAAACACCATTACAAATGATAATTTGAAATCCGACCATATGCAAGAATCTCCCACCATCCACCTTCCCCACAAACTCCCTCATTTCCACCCTTCCAACTGTCAATGATGAAGCCCCGACCACTCTCCTTGGGCCCCTCTCCTCCCCCTCCTTTAGTGTTTGGTGAGCGAGCGTTGAAGGCAGGCGTGGTGTGTAAAGGCCAGTTCACAGCTGCGTGGCCAGACTACATCTCCGGGGCGGTAGACGCTGCGCAAGACAGGAAGGAGAATGCGGCGAGCCGAGGAGATTGGCCCAGGGGCGTTCAGGCCGCTGTTACTTTGATGCTGGTAGTGCTCCTGTGGGAGGCTGCAGGGGAAACTTGTGCCGCCGTCGCGTCTTCTTCTTGCCGGTGAGGTGTATTGCAGCCGCATGTCCGGTCGGAGCTTAGAACCAGGCCTGCTGCCGCCTTTGCCTCGCAGCATCACCACGCTGTATCGCACCTGTTGGGTCATGGCGTCTTGCCTCTGTTTCTTAGCGGGTCTGGAAGGCTTCACCTGGTTGCTTCAGGGCCGAGTCAGTAGCTGTAGATTTGCTCCCAATCTACATGCCCTGCCCTTCGGCGGCGGCGCCACCAAACTACCTTCTGCGCCACCGGCGTCACTGGAGCCTCCCGCCCTAACCGGGCTCCTGACGACCAGCTGAGCGGCGGCCTCCCCCCAGAGCTGCTGGCATGGCTGGGCTGCGCGCCTTCCCCCCCCCCCCATGAATGTCGAGCCCACAGGGGCTTGACAGGTGGGCTGAGCAAGGTGGCTGTGCGATGAGAAATGGCGGCGCCGGGCACCGCAAGATACCAGTGCCGGCGGGGCGTTCCGGGGCTGCTGGGCCGGGCTCTTTGGCCTCGGCTTCCCCCGGTGGCCGCCGCCTCGTCCGCTCAGCGGCAGGCCAGAGACGGGGCAGGGCGGGCTGTGCGAGGTGGGGTGGGATGCGCGATTACGATAAATGCCGGCGCCAGAAGATGCCGGCACCGGCGGGGTGTTCTGGGGCCGCTGGGCCGGGCTCTTCGGCCTCGGTCTCAGCCTCCCCCAGTGGCCGCTGCCTCGTCCTGCGGCCAAACGGCGCAACCTTAGCGGCAGGCCAGACACGGCGCGGGGCAGGCTGCGCGAGGCAGAGCGGACTGCGAGATTACAAAAAATTGACGCAAAACTTACCGCTTTTGCTCTGCTCTCTCTCGCTTTCGCTTTCTGCCACGTGCTTCCCTCTTTTATAGTACCCTGCAGCAGGGCTTTTCAACCAGTGGTACGGGTACCACCTGTGGTACATTGGCACCTGGCAGGTGGTACGTGGCCATCCTAGAAAAGTGGTAGCGGGGGAGGGGAATGAGCTGAACCGGTGGCAGCACTGCACAAGCCTGAGCGAGAGATGACTGAAGCTGCAGGGCTGTCAGGGCTCAGCGGAAGCGCCAGGATCAGCGCTTCTTTGGGACTGTCAGGGCTCAGTGGAAGGGCCAGGATCAGCGCCAGGATCCAGCTGGAGCTCGGCACTGATACTGGGGCTTCTGCTGAGCCCAGAAGAAGCGCCAATTAGCTGGAATGTTGCAGCATCTCCAGGGTCTTGTGATTTACATTCAGATGCTTGGCAACTGATTCATATTTATGACGGTCACAGTGTCCCAGGGTCATGTGAAGTGGCCAAAACCGGCTGCAACCACCCAGCAGACGGGGGGAATAAAAACCAAACACCACCCCACCCCCACTGCCAGTCCTCAACAGAAATGCCTCACAACAATGAAAACCTCGGACAGGAGGAAGAGCACTGCAGGCAGGTGTGTTGCTTGGCTGTGTCTTGCGGAGGCACTTTTTTCAGTGCCATTGTAACTTCGAACAGTCACTAAGCGAACTGTTGTAAGTCAAGGACTACCTGTACTTTATCACTTTTTTCCTTTTTTTTTTTTGGTCATCACGTTTTTGACACCTTGCTAGGCGACTGGTGGTACTCGGATATTGCCATATCCTAAAAGTGGTACAATGGGTGAAAAGGTTGAAAAGCCCTGCCCTGCAGCATGCGCAGAGCGCAAAAGAGCTGCGCATGCGCAGAGAGGAGGGAAGTGGCAATGGTTCGCGTGCCATCAGGGACGGCTCTGCGTGCCGCCTGTGGCACGCGTGCCATAGGTTCGCCACCACGGCCTTAATCTATCACTCTGTGTGGGAAATCTCAGATCCTGTCTATTATGCCTGCTATCAACTACTCTTAATAAAAGTTCCTGTTGGAAGAAACCGTCTCCAAGAGTTCTGCTTTCTTAAGATGTGAGGTTGAAGTGGGTCCTTACACAAATACTGGAATACTGCTATCATGTCATCCCTAGTCCTTCTTCTTCATATGTTTTAGTCTCCAGGTCTTTAATCGTCTTAGTTGCTCTTCTTTGCACTTTTTCCAAAGTCTCAACATTTTTTTGTAATGTGACTAAAACTGGATGCAGTATTTCAGATGTGGTCTTACTAAGGATTTATAAAACAGTACTTATACTTCACGTGATTTTGATTCTATGCCTCTGTTTATGCAACCAAGGATTGTATTAGCTTTTTTGGCTGCCGCCGCACAATACTGACTCATATTTAAATGATCATTCACTTGGACTCCAAGGTCCCGCTCACAGTTATTGTTTTTGAGCCAGATTTCGCCTAATCTGTACTTATACCTTTGGTTTTTCCTGCCTAAGTGTAAAACCTTGTTTTTCTCCACATTAAATTCCATGTTGTTGGATAGGGCCCATTGTTCAAGTCTGTCAAGATCGTTTTGGATCCTGAGCTTGTCTTCTGGAGTGTTGGCTATTCCTGCCAGCTTAGTGTCATCTGCAAATTTGATGAGTTCCCCTTCTATTCCCTCATCTAATTCATTTATGAAGATATTGAGGAGTACTGGGCCTAAGACAGAACCCTGTGGCACCCCACTGCTTACATCCCTCCATGTAGATGTCGTACCATTAAGGATGACTCATTGAGTACTGTTTGTCAGCCAGTTACAAATCCATCTGGTCATGATTATGTTTATCCCACATTTTTCTAGTTTACCAAGAAGTAGGTTGTGGTCTACTTTGTCAAATGCCTTGCTGAAGTCTCAGTATACTATGTCCACAGCATTTTGCTGGTCTACTAATTTAGTCACATTGTCAAAGAATGAAATAAGATTGGTTTGGCACAATGTGTTTTTAACAAACCCAGATGGTTTTTAGTTATAACTTTATTTGTTTCTATATGTTCGCACATCTGTTTTTTGATTATCTTTTCCAGTATCTTCCCAGGTATTGATGTTAGGCTGATTGGTCTGTAGTTTCCTGGGTCTGTTTTTTTTTTCTTTTTTGAAGATGGGAACCACATCAGCTCTTTCCCATTCCTCAGGTAATACCCCAGTGATCCAAGATTTTTGAAAGATATGGTAAAATGGTTCTGAGATAACATCTGCCAGCTTCTTCGGAACTCTGGGATGTAAACCATCAGGTCCTGGTGATTTATATTCGTCAAGATCAGATAGGTGTTCTCTAACCATTTTCTTGCTTGTTTTAATTTTTATTTCTAGTCTGTCTTTTACAGTTATGTTTTTGATAGGTTGTGTCATGCCTCCGCCCGAGCCTGACTCTGAGGATGACATGGAGTTCCCTGTTGAGGCCCAGGAGGGGGTGTCTGTGGCTTCGGAGGACTGTGGGGAGGAACAGGGTGAAGCAGGCCAGGGCCCTTCAAGTTTGGAACAGGGAAGGCAGAGCTCAGGTGAGGAGCAAGGCCCCTCCCCACCAGATCCGAGAGCAAGGAGAGCAGAGAGGAGGAGGGAACAACGGAGGCAGGCTCACTTTATTTATTTATTTATTTATTATTCGAATTTATATCCCGCCCTTCTCCTTGCGGACTCAGGGCGGCTGACAATCAATTAAAAACACCAATAACAATCACAGAATTAAAATTAATTAAAATGAAATATTTAAATTGTCTGATTAAAATATGATTAAAAACCCCTCTAAAAACCCCTCTTAAAAATTGCCCTAGGCCAGTNGCAGCAGCGGTGTTACATGGGAGCGACGAGTCCCTCCCAACACCGCCCGCGCGGCCGCATTTTGGACTAGCTGGAGCCTCCGGGTGCTCCTCAAGGGAAGCCCCATGTAGAGAGCATTACAGTAGTCCAGGCGGGAGGTGACCAGAGCATGAGTGACTGTGCGCAAGGCGTCCCGGTCCAGAAAAGGCCGCAACTGGTGGATCAGGTGAACCTGATAAAACGCCCCCCTGGTCACGGCCGCCAACTGGTCATCCAGTGTCAGCCGTGAATCCAGGAGGACACCCAGATTGCGCACCCTATCCGAGGGGGCCAAAGTTTCGCCCCCTATAGTCAGCGATGGAACCAGCTGACTATGCCGAGGCGCCGGTAGCCACAGCCACTCGGTCTTGGAAGGGTTAAGCCTGAGTCTGTTCCTCCCCATCCAGACCCTCACGGCCTCCAGACACCGGGTCATCACGTCAAGGGCATCGTTGGGGTGGCCCGGGTGGATATGTACAGCTGGGTATCATCAGCGTACTGATGGAAATCCACCCCAAAGCCACGAATGATCTCCCCCAGCGGCTTCACATAAATATTGAACAGGAGTGGAGAGAGGACCGACTCTTGTGGCACCCCACAAGTTAGGGGCCTTGGGGTCGACCTCTGTCCCCCTGCCAATACAGACTGCGTACGATCGGTGAGGAAGGAGGAGAACCACCGCATAACCGTGCCTCCCACTCCCAACCCACCTAAACGCCGCAGCATGATACTTGCTCGGGAGGAGAGCATCACGCCCCACTTCACAAGGCACACCTGGGGAATAGGTATTTAAGGAGACGCTGTGGGGTGGGGCATTTGCCGGGAACAAATGTGAACTCTTGTGATGTGAGCTCTTGTACCTGGACTCTGTATTTTGGATCAAGTTTGTTTCTTGCTGTGTTTTCCTTGCTGTCTTCAGTTTTGCAGTTTGCAGATTACAGGCAAGCTGGGCGTTGAAAAGATTATACTTTGTTTGTTATCTGTTTTACTTTAAAGAACTGTTGAACTCCATTGACTGTTTTATTGAACTTGTGCCAGCATATGTGGGGACTGTTGGGTGAACGTTGGCAGTGCTTACAAAGACAATTATTCTGACCAGCTAATTGCTTTGCCTCCGTTCGGGGCCCTGGGTCATCACAGGTTGGGCTATAGTTTCTTTTTACATGAAGACGGATGCAAAGAATGAGCTAAGCAGCTCTGCTTTCTCTCTACTGCCTGTTACTTTCTTGTCATCTTCTCTCTTTAGTGGACCAACTGTTTCCCTGCCTTTTTTTGTTATTTATATGTTGAAAGAAACTTTTCTTATTATCTTTGACTTTTGTTGCAATTCTTCGTTCATTCTGAGCCTTTGCTCTCCTGACTTCATCGTTGCAGATTTGGGGTATCTGCTGATATTCTGCCTTAGTTATATGTCCCTCTTTCCATTTTTTGTACTTATCCTTTTTGTCTTTCAGTTTATCAGAGAGATCTTTGTGCAACCATGCTGGTTTCTTCTTGGATTTCTTGTTTTTTCTTTTTCAGTGGCATTGTGTTGGACTGGGCTTTCATGATCATATTTTTCAGTTTTTCCCACGCTTCTTGAGTTGTTTTCCCCTTTAGGATTTTGATCCATGAAATTTTGCTTAGGCTCTCTCTGAGTTTGTTAAAATTAGCTCTTTTAAAGTTTAAGACACTGGTTTTAAAGTTTAAGACACATCTTTCTTCTCCCAGATCAGAACCGGGGTGGCTGCCCTAGGTCTGGCTGGTTGAATGAAACCTTGGGCCATGTTTTTGTCTATAAACTTGCACAGTTCATCTAACTCCCTTGGGAGTCATGGAATACAGCTTTGGCTTTGGCAACTTGGCCCTGGGGACAATTTTGATGGCATAGTCTGTGGGTCGGTGAGGAGGGAGTTAATCCAAACCTCTCTCACTAAATACATCGGCCAGATCATGGTATTCTTGGGGTATGCCCTGCAGTAACTCGCTTTGTGAAGCAGCCGCTGCTTCTCTGCGGGGTTCCTTTCTTGCCTTGTGGCCACTTTTCATGGAGCCCCTTTCTCCAATCCACCCATGGGTTCCATTTCTTGAGCCAAGCCAGTCCTAAGACAAGGGGCCATTCCATGCTGGGTGCCACTATAAAGGTCAAAGTCTCGGAGTGGCTTCCCATGGCTAGGTCCAGGGGTTCAGTGGCGAATGTGGCCAAGATGCCCCCTGCGACTGACCCATCTAGTTGGCAGAAAGTGATTTGGTTCTTTAATCTCTTCAGGTGGATCTCCAGTTTTCCTACTAAGGTTGGGCTTATTAAACATCTGGTGCACCCCGAGTCTAACAAAGCCTTTAGGGCCACTTTTTTTCCCCAATCTTGGGATTAACAGTTGTATAGGCATGGTTACTGGTGTGATTGGCCCACTTACCAGGGGGTTGTCATCATAGTCGCTGTCGGAGGGTCCCAGGTCTTCTTCCGATGGGGTCATAATTCCCTCTTGGAGTTTTAAGGAGAGGCAGAACTCCATGACCTCGGTGCTCTTTAGGGCTGTGTCTTCAGTGTGCTGTGAGGGCTTCATCAGCTCCCCCCCCCCAACAGTCGGTGTCCTTTCTTTGTTGGTGTCTTCCTGCAGCTTTCTGCTGCCTGGTGGGGAGTTTCCAATTCAAGGTGATGCCTTTTGGCATCCAAGGGGCCCCTGCCGTATTTATGCAATTGATTAACCAGGTGCTGCATGATCACCTATACAAGGGGCTCTTAGTTTAACTTGACGATATCCTCATCTACACTGAAACCATGGAAGAGCACATCAAGTTAGTCTGCAAAGTGCTCAAGAAGTTGCTAAAAGAGAGTCTCTACGCTAAACTTTCTAAGTGCGAGTTTCATCACATGTGCCTCGATTACCTGGGGTACCGAATCTCCAGTGAGGGGGTGGAAATGGACCCTGCCAAAGTCAAGGCATTATTAGAATGGCAGCCTCCACGAATCCTCAAACAACTTCAAAGTTTTTTGGGATTTGCAAACTTTTACCGGCAGTTCATTCCCTCTTTCGCAAAAATAGCTATGCCAATCGCCGAGCTATTGAAAACTGGAAAAGGGGGGGGAAAGCCCCGGCCTTGTCAATTTTTACCATGGACTATGTAATGCCAAGCAGCATTCAAGCAATTAAAAAGACTGTTTGCGGAGGAACCAGTTCTTAAGCACCCTAATCCTGAGGAATGATTCTTCATCCAAGCCAATGCAAGTAATGTCGCTGTAGGTGCTGTTCTCCTACAAAGAAATAATAAGGGGGACCTACAACCCTGCACCTATACCTCAAGGAAACTCACCGACATGGAGAGGCAGTGGGCCGTTTGGGAGAAAGAGGCCTTTGCGGTGAGGTGGGCATTGCTAACTTGGCACAATTTCCTGGAGGGGAGTAAAGTGCCCTTTGAAGTGTGGAATGATCATAAGAACTTAGAAGCACTAAACCCCCCCCCGAAGATTATCCCCCAATATTGTGTCCCATGGGAACCAAGGTTATTCTCTCGCTTGGAAGAAGATGGTTGGGTGTTTTGTTGGAAAGCCCACCAAACTGCTCTATTGGGTAGCGTAGTTTATTGCATAGCACTGGGGTGGGAAAATTTACTTTGTAATAGTGTAATTCTTTGGAGGGAATTTCAGACTTGGTTTCACTTTTGATTGTGCCGATACTTTGTAACCAATAAACATGTTCTTTGAAGAAGCCTCTAGCCTCGGAGTTCTGATTTATCTGGTCTCATCTATTGGAACCTTGACATTATAGTTGCAATTACTGAAACTTGGTGGGATAAAACCCATGACTGGAATGTACTGATAGAAGGATACAAACTGTTAAAAAAAAGCAGACCCCATAAAAGAGGAGGTGGAGTTACATTGTATGTAAAAGACCACTATATTGCTACAGAAATGCATGAAAACAAAGACAAAAACCTCCTAGAATGCATATGGGTCAATATAAAAGAATGATATTGCCATAGGTGTATACTACAGGCTACCCAACCAAGCAAAAAAACATAGATGTATTTTTGCTAACCAATTAACAAATATATGTAGGAAACACACTACAATAGTAATGGGGGACTTTAATTACCCTGATATCAACTGGAAGGCTAATTCTGCATCAAGTGATAGATCAAACAGGTTCCTGAACAACCTAGCTGACAACTTTGTTGTCCAAAAGGTAGAGGAGGGAACTAGAGGGACATACTGGACTTAATTCTTACTAACAGAGAAGTGATGGAGTTGAAATTACAGGAACCTTGGGTGAGAGTGACCATGTCATATTGGAATTCAACATAATGCAAACACAAGCAATAGAACATAACCATACCAGAGTCTTAGTTTTTAAAAGAGCTGATTTTAACAGCTTGGGAAAGATTTCTTGGATGAGAATCCTAAAGGGGAAAACAACTCAAGAAGCTTGGAAGAGTCCCAAAAATATGATCATAAAAGCCCAGTCCAACACAATACCACTGAAAAAGAAAAACAAGAAATCCAAGAAAAAACCAGCATGGTTTCCCAAAGATATATCTGATAAACTGAAAGACAAAAAGAACAAGTACAAAAAATGGAAAGAGGGACACATAACTAAGGCAGAATATCAACAGATAGCCCAAAACTGCAAAGATGAAGTTAAGAAAGCAAAGGCTCAGAATGAACAAAGACTTGCAACAAAAGTCAAAGATAATAAAAAAAGTTTCTTTCAACATATAAATAACAAGAAAAAAGTCAAGGAAATAATAGGTCTACTTAAGAGAGAAGATGGTAAGGAAGTAACAGGCAGTAGAGAGAAAGCAGAGCTGCTTAACTCATTCTTTGCATCAGTCTTCATGCAAAAAGAAACTATAGCCCAACCTGCCAAAACCTAACTGTAAAAGACAGACTAAAAATTAAAATTAAAATAAGCAAGAAAATGGTAAAAGAACATAAGTGTGATCTTGATGAATATAAATCACTGGGATTTGACGGATTACATTTCAGAGTTCTGAAGGCACTGGCAGATGTCATCTCAGAACCATTGTACCATATCTTTCAAAAATCCTGGAGCACCAGGGAACTACCTGAGGATTGGAAAAAAGCTGATGTGGTTCCTGTTCTGTTCTGTGCGGTGGTAAGGCATTGAGATGAGGCAGGTGTAACAACAGTTGCTTCTTTATTCAACTTCAACAGAACCAACACAAAATGGTGCGGATCCCTTTTATACCCTTTTGCAGGGATAGCGTCAGCCAATAAATGCAACGTATTTTCCCGCTTTGCACGTGCGCAATAGGCAGGAGACAGCCTTTCTAGCCCGGGCAGCCACGTGGTCTGCCCGGGTCTCTCTGCAGCTTCCTGCACCTGCTCTGTCAATCACAGGCCCAGGACATAACTGTTCTATCCCAGCCTATAGCCGTCCTTGTTAAAGGCACAAGGACCAAACCCCTGTTGATAAAATAGGCTGGAGACTTAAACAAAACAAACCTCTTTTAATATGGGTGACAAACCTGCCAAATTGTCCATAAACAAAAGCAGCAAAACACCATCCAAATGGAGGAAATAGTCCACATGAAACACGATGCAACAGAAGAGTAGTCACAGGCAAGACGAACAGAACAGGATCCCATGAAGTACTTTGCAAACGGTTGCCTTCAGCAACCAGCACCGCCCACACCTCCTCTTTTTATACAGCAGTCCCAAGGCGTTGCCTCTCAGTGCCTTCTCCTTTTTCCCTGGAGTTGTCGCATTGACTGCTGCTGATTTACTCTCGCTAATTTCTGGCGTGTGTGAGCATCAATTAGCATGTCCATCAGGTATGAGTCGTCCGAGTCTGACTCATTCTCCTCACACAGCTGAGCTTCATCAGGAACACAACTGGAGGGCCCAGGCTCTTCATCAAACTGTGAGTCTTGTACTTCATCAGAGCCTCCCTCTGACCCTGATGGCCCTCCTCCACCTCCTCCTCAGATTCCTCAGACTCAGCTGTTGGGAACACAGGCTGGCACGGAATCACGACAATAACACCCCTCCCCTCTTAGTTAAAAAAAACATACACTACTATTTTTAACTACTACAAGGTTACCCTTTTGAGCGTGTTCTTATTTCTAGAGAACCCTTAGGTCTACCAGCTTACTGACAGGAACCTTACATAATCTTGTAAGAACTTTGGAAGGCCTCTGACCCACTCCGAGCATCTCGGAGCTGCTGCAAGTGCCCGGTCTGCAAGCTCGCCTGCCAGGCTCGGCAGACCGGGACTTTGAGGTCCAATTGATACAGGCGAACCCACATCTTGCTGAGTGGCCTGGTCTGGTAAGCCCAACCCTTTGTCCATTTGACTTTGGCTGGCTCTTTCCAGAAAGCCCAGCCCAGAGTTCCTTGGTGGGGTGGAATTCCCCAGGTCAGCGAGAGACCCCTGTTGGGAGCATTGTCCCATAGGCTCAAGGCCTGCAGTACTCCTACTGCATGAAAAGCCAGTTGCGTGCAATGTCCCATGGACCCAGTGCCAGAGTCAGGAGCCGCCTCGTTGGCAAAACCCCTATTTGCAGAGTGCAAACCCCCGCTTTCGCAGAGAGACTTAGATCCACGATCGTGATCGTGGTCCTCCCCCCCCCCCGAGAGCAGAGTCAGGAGCGGAAGGGTGACTAGGTAGCCTCCATCGCAGCTGGTCAATGTGCCGACGCAGCACGCAACCATCTTCCAAGGCCACTTCATATGACAGTGGCCCAGTGACCTTGCAGACCACTGCTGTCACCCAGAGATGTCCAGGTCCATAGTTCCTTGCCCAAACTGGATTGCCCACTTGTAGTCTCCTCGGTGCCCATGGCTGTGACACCTGTGAAGCCACCCGATGTCAACGCTGCAAATACTGTATATTCTTGCTTTGACAATGTGCAGAACTGTCTGGTATTTATATAGTTAAACCAGCAACCAGGAAAGGGGGAGGAGCATAAGGATAGCCCGGGAGAAAGAAACCGGAAGTAAATCACATCTTCCAAGTTGATTGGAAGATGTGAACCATGACCCTAAAATAAGGGAGTGGAAAATG
>NW_015387610.1:179702-190589 GCF_001527695.2 Protobothrops mucrosquamatus
CGGAAAGCAAGGAGATCCGGAATCATCCGGATCTCGGGGGGTAGTTCGTTCCAGAGGGTAGGGGCACCCACAGAGAAGGCCCTCCCCCTGGGGGTCGCCAGCCGACATTGCTTGGCCGACGGCACCCTGAGGAGGCCCACTCTGTGGGAGCGTACCGGTCTGAGGGAGGGGATCTGCGGCAGAAGGCGGTCTCGGAGACAAGGACATCTGGCAGCCCATGAGAGGCAAAGATCCCTCTCAGCACCTGGATGGTCCTGGCAGTAGTCGTGGTGGACACTGGAACGACCTCTAGCCATTTAGAGTGACTGTCCACAACAATGAGGAAGAATTGCCCCTGAAAGGGGCCAGTGTAGTCTATATGAACCCTCGACCAAGGAGCAGCTGTGTCCTCCCACCTGTGTACAGGAGCCTGTGGCATTTCAGGCCTGGACTGTTGGCAAACGTGGCACCCCTGGACCTGGGTCTCAATCTCCTTATCAAGCCCAGGCCACCAGAGATAGCTGCACGCAAGTGCCTTCATCCGGACTATTCCTGGATGTCCCTCATGCAGAGACTGCAAGACTCAATGAGGTTGGGATCACTACCCTGCTACCCCACAGGACACAACCCTTCAAAATTCCTACGCTGCACTCTGAGCGTGCCCTCCCCTTTCACACTGACTCGGGAATTCTGGAAGTCTGTTAGGATAAGATTCGACGGCCTGAGTTTAACCCTCTGGCTGCTTCTACAGCAGATCTGCTTGAGGGTGTTCTGGGAAATGATTGACAGAGCTGAACCCGTGTCCAGCTCCATCGTTAAGGGGACCCCCTGCAATATGACATCAATACGCAACTTTTTATTCAATGGCCGGTGGGCCCCTGTTCTCAAAACGCTCCTACAGGATGCGCAGAAACCCACCCTATTCTGGCTGGGGACCCTGATACCTTTCCGAGGCAATTCTTCCGATGGACGATCTTTCTTGCGACCCAAACAGACGGCGGCTATGTGGCCTTGCCGGCCACACGCCCGGCAAGTAGCAGAGCGAAAACGGCAGTCGGAGCGCTTGTGGCGTCCTCCACATCCGAAACACCGAGGGAATAGAACTGCCTTGTCAGACCCCTTGTCAGCTCGCTCTTGGGGCCTTCGCTCTGCTGGCTGCTGCAGAAGGTCAACCTCATTTTTGGAATCCAGTTCGGATACCTCTCGAGCAACCTCTTGATGGATTGAGCCTGAACTTGTAGGGTTCTTGGAAAGCTGCAAGGCCTTAACAGCTCCTCCCACTGCTTCGTCAGCCGTGATCTCCCTTAGCGCATCCTGGAAGGAAAAGTCTTCCCTTGCAAAGAACTTTTGCTGCAGCTCTCGGCTCCTCAAGCCACAAACTAGCCAATCACGCAGCCATTCTTCTAAGTCTTTGAACTCACAGGGCCTTGCAGCTTGTCGCAGAGCGGCAATAGAGTCCGCAGCAGACTCTCCTGGACGTTGGTCCCGCTGCTCAAATGCATGATGCCATGCAATCACCGATAGCTTCAGTTCAAAATGTTCCTTTAACATTTTCTTAAGTTCAGTATAAGCGATGGATTCCAGAGGTGCTGGGGCAACCAGATTTTCAGCAGTATCAAATGTCTGTTGCCCACAGACACAAAGTAACGTTGCGGCTTTGAGCCCGTCCTCCCGAACCTGGTTTACCCAAAAGTAGTTTTCTACTCTGGCAACGTATGAACTCCAACGTTCAGGGTGCGCTGTATTGAATTCGGACAAACGCCCTATCTTAGCCATCGTTCCTCCTTGGCGGCCTCGTCAACTCCTCGTGCTGCTCAGGCTTGCGAAGGGGTTCCAGGGCGAATCTTGCCAAGCTCTCCTCCAGCGTTTTCATACTGGCAGGCAGAGTCGCACAAGTTGGAACGCCGAACTTCCAAGCACTTCAGCCTCCCGTGGTGAGTCAGCCTAGTATTGTTTTGTTGTTGTTTCCTTGCAGCACGATCCCACCTTCGTCGCCAATGTTCTGTTCTGTGCGTTGGTAAGGCATTGAGATGAGGCAGGTGTAACAACAGTTGCATCTTTATTCAACTTCAACAGAACCAACACAAAATGGCATGGATCCCTTTTATACCCTTTTGCAGGGATAGCGTCAGCCAATAAATGCAACGTATTTTCCCGCTTTGCGCATGCACAATAGGTTGGAGACAGCCTGTCTGGCCCGGGCAGCCACGTGGTCTGCCCGGGTCTCTCTGCACCTTCCTGCACCTGCTCTGTCAATCACAGGCCCAGGACATAACAGTTCCCATCTTCAAAAAAGGAAACAAAACAGACCCAGGAAACTACAGACCAATCAGCCTAATGGAAGATACTAGAAAAGATGATAAAAAAACAGATCTGCAAACATGTAAAAACAAACAAAGTTATAACTCAAAGGCAGCACAGGTTTGTTAAAAACGGATCATGCCAAAGCAATCTTATTTTATTCTTTGACAAAGTGACTAAATTTGTAGACCAGCAAAATGCTGTGGACATAGTATACTGAGACTTCAGCAAGGCATTCAACAAAGTAGAGCACAACCTACTTCTTGGTAAGCTAGAAAAATGTGGGATAGACAGCATCACCCCCAGATGGATTTTTAACTGGCTGACAAACCATACTCAACGAGTAGTCCTTATGGTACTACAGGGAAGTAAGCAGTGGGGTACCACAAATTTCTGTAAACCCAACAAAGAAGCAAATAACTATCAGGCTCCTTGCATGTAGAAAGCTAATAGGTCAAGTCAATGTTACCTAGGCAAAAACTATCACCTTATACATCTTTGTACTGTAAACATCATTAAAGCATTTTGGGGGGGATGTTTGTTTATCAGTTTCAAGGATGCCTGCTAGTTAGAAAGGTTTCCTTGCAATTTCAACATATATATGATTCTTAGCAATAGTCTTTATTCTAATTAGTTTTTCCTGTCATTCTGGATTTACTTGCTGCTACCATATTTACTAATTGGTAGTGACCACTTTACTGTAGTGTCTATTAAGTTAGCAGTGAAAGAGACCCAGAGTGCCTGGGTTCCCAAAATGGCACCTGAGGTAGCAATGCTTTTACAGCATGATAGCTTCTCCTTCATTTTGAGATAAAAACTATCTTTTTTAAAAAAAAAAACCAGTTAAGGTAAGAGAGCTTGAAGATATGTTCCTTGGAGCTCAGAAAGAAAAGAGGCAAGCCCAGGCTGACCGGGTGCTGATTTACAACCTCGTAGCTACCATCAAAGCCAGAATGTGCTCAGCCTTAGAACCACAGGGCAGCCCTGGAACCAGCGACAGGCCGCCTCAGCCCTGCCCTCACCCTGCCCTCTGGGCGCGTGCACAGGAGGCGGCAAGCGTGCGGGGTCTGGTGTCCCTGGGGACTGCGTTCTGAGCGCTTCACAGGTTTATTTTTTTAAGCTTCCTGAGGCTCTGGGCAGGAGGCTTCCCATTTTGACCCCTCCCCCCTGTCATTGCCTCTGTGCCTGAAGGGCCTCTGCGTGGCTCTCAACTTACCTGTCCCAGACCTGTGCATGTGTTTGTTTGTGTGTGTGTGTGTGTGTGTGTGCGTGCATGTGTGGGGGGGTCTCACTCCTTGCAGCCCCATGCTGTGACATTGGGGAGGAAAAGAATGGGAGAGATAAGAGAAGCTGCGATGGGAGCTTCTTGCAGCCTTCCACGGGGCTGAGGGCGGGACCTGAGGGGGGCAGGGCGTGATGCAATTGGCAGCACATTGACAAAAAGAAACAAGTACTCCAAAAAAACAGCTTTCATTAGTTTGCAGCCTGCCATCACAGAAGGTCTCTGTTGAGCGCGTGGGGCTGCAAGGGGTGAGACACACACCCCCGTGCGCACACACACACAAACATGTGTGCGGGTCTGGGAGAGGTGAGCTGAGAGCCACGAAGAGGCAACGACAGGGGGGAGGGGTCAAAGTTGGAAGCCTCTGCCCACCGCTGCCTGCCTGTTGCCACCTCTATTAGATTAAGGAATAAAATACAAAAATACAAAAGCAAATAATAGGACACATTGGGGAAGAAGAAGGGGAAAAAAGTGAGGGGGAGAAGGGAAAAAGAAAAAGTATTGACTTCCGACTTCCTTTGTTGCAGTAGAATGAAGCATTAACATCGAACCTCAACTTTTTACTTTTCCATAATAGTATAAACTAGCCATTTCTATAACAACAAATGAATCTAATCAGTAAAACCCAAAATGCTGTGACTTTTTTTTCAGTCATCAAGTTTTTGACACCTTGCTAAGCACTGGTGGTACTTGAATATTGTCATGTCCTAAAAGTGGTACAATCTGTGAAAAGGTTGAAAAGCCCTGCCCTAGGGGTTGTTAACAGTCAGTTATGTCTTTTTCTACAAACATACAGTACATTGCTGGTGCTTCTCAATGTTTTCAGGTCATAGTTGCACAGTCACCTCCATTTTTTCAACCATTCTTCAGGTTCATTCATTTTACTCTCCAACAGGGCTGTAGAATCTGATATGTCTCCTTTTCTTTATAGTAATAATTACTCTGCCAAAGATCTTGAGGAGCCCTGGAGAACTTACTCAAGAACTTTCTTGGGGTTCAACATGGAAACCTGACCAGGGCTTTCAGTGAAACCAGTCAGTCTCTTGTTGTGTCCCATCAATGTTCATGTTTTACTTTTGCAATACTCTACTCCCAAAGTTGAATCAAATGCTGAGTCCTTCTGTAGCTAAATAATTTTAAAAAATAAAGATCCAAGGAAAGCAAGAGGGTCTGTTAGATTGTCAGAGCCCCAACAACAGCCATGGATGTGTTTCTTCATTTGAAATATTTTTGTCTGCTTTAAATCTTATGAGTTCTAGAAGGCTACAAATGCTTCTAGGAAAAACAAATGTGTAGTGCACTTGCCTGTTCAAAACCGATCTGAAAGAAGTGGATTCATCCTGTCTCTCTACCTTTTCAGGAAACCTTTTTGATTATCCAACTCAGGTAAACTTTTCTCCATTCATATTTTTTCTCAAATGTATCTTAAAAGAATGGTTGAGATCACATTTTTATTATGCGTCTTCAACACTACTGTCTACACAAGACAGAGTGAGTTTCATAATGTCAACTAAACACTGGATATCTTAAGGCCAGGACCTGGCATTTGGAATTCATACCACCTCTGTCGACATTGCTGATGTGTCCCTGCAGGTAAAAGATTATGGTTACATTTCTGATACTGTTATGATGAATAGTAAAGTCACCTTTCCCAACTGTTAGTGTCCAGATGTGCTAACTCCCTAAATTCTATTTGGAAATTCTGGGATTTGTAGACCAACAGATCTATACAATATCAGGTTAAGGACATCAAGCAAATCATTTGGAAATGACTATGCGAATTATCATGTTTCCATATCTTCTCTCATAGAATCCACTATAGACTCATATATGGCATGTGTTAAAATATTTTATGCAAGCTGGCACAGATGATCACAGTATCCTCAAATGAGAAGAACTTCAAGGAAGAAAAAAATGTTTCGGGATCTAAATTTACAAAATCCATACTTCTCAACCACAGCTGCTTAAATAAAAATAGTCTTATCAAACATATTTTATTAACATTATACAGAAAGGTTCTGTTTGCTACCAAGCAGAAAGGAAGCTCAAGCAAAGTTTTCATCTCAGTGAGATGATTCTTTACATTTCCCTAAGATTTAAAAAAAGAAAAATGTTTTTTTTAATTTAAAATAAGCTTTATACAAATTAGCCATATGTATTGTACATTACCCTCACCAGTCTCTCCTTATTTATTATACAGGGCAACATAAACATCAACCTTGACACTGTACAACGTAAGAAAATGCTTATTCAAATTGCAGCCCTTCTTTTTCTTAAAAAATCCACACAGTTTGTTTACTTAAAAAATATCCAAGATGAATTTGTTCTTGCTTTTGCTTTAAAAATAAGCTTTCCTCTTTGACAACAGCTTAAAATGACTTAAGTAGAACACACTACTTTCACTTGATTTTTTTAAAAAATAAATTATTCTGAAATATTTTAAATATCTCCCTAACTTTTAAATAAAGCATTTCTTCTGCAACCTTTTCAACACCCACCCCCCACCCCCACCCCCCACCCCCCGCAAATTANATTTTGATTCTTGGAGTAATTCTAAATTCCAGCCCGAAGTAAGTCATTTTTGAAGCTGGAATAAGCAGACACTAAGACAGCAAAGGAACTTTGGAGTGATTCCCCCTCTTCGTCAGAGTTTACATTTCACTGAAGTGAAAATCAGGGTTCCTACAGTGCAATCCTATCTATGCTTACATGAAAGCAAATTGCATTAACTTCAGTCAGCTCAAATCCAAGAAATGGAGTAAAGAATATGCAGCCTTACTCTATTGTACACCTGGAATTACCTATGATGACCGGCACTCTTTTTCTTTCTCTCCATGGCCTCTTCATTCCTTGATACAACCTTTGCCAAACTAGTTTCCTGTAGTTGGCATGGAGCAGAGAATCCATACCTTTGATGTCCCAATTCTGTGTACTCTATAATTAGCATTTCTACAATGTAACTTATGAGTTACCCTAGTTGAGTGGAGAGCTTCAAATATTGTTCACATATTTGGCTAAGTCATATTTACAGAATTTATACCTTGTGCTAAGGTTTGTGTTTTGGTTGATTTTAACTTAGATTGTCATACAGCTACAGTGGTTTGTAAACTTTGGTTTATCATTTACCATTTTGCATGAATCCATGACTAAGGTTAATTGGGCAAAACATGGTTATGCCATGTCTTTGTACTCTGTGTGAGCCCAACTACTGTAATATGTTAGGTTCTGGTTTAGCATGTTGAATGAAGCCAGGAATTCTGTTTTGTTAACCATAACTTGTGATTTAATGTTAAGCGAGTTAGGCTGCTAGAGTTTATTCAACAAACAATGGTTAAAAAAAACCTTGGTTTAGGACAATGTGTATGCCCAAAATTATAAAGGCATCAGATTCTTTTGTTCCCTTGAGTATTAGAATTCTTCATTTGCTTTTACTGTATGAAGTATCTGCCCCAAACACTCAAGGGAAATCTATTAATTGAAGCTGGTATAACTGGGGTCACTTTTTTTCTTTCTCTTTTATCACCAGCTGAAAAACCAGCACAAAAGTTTTCTCTTTTTCTTTTTAATCTTGAATAACCCCCCTGGAGTGCTTTTAGTATAAATCCAAAACAAACATTACTAAGATCAGAATTGTTTCTTTCCAAGTTCCCTGACCCCTTTTCTGTGCTAGCCAATAGCACTACTATAAATTAACACTATATACTGACCAGTTTTGTATAACATCTATATAACTAAAATTGACTTTAACCCTACATTCATTACAAAAATCTATCCATTAAAAGTTTGTGACATCTACCTGTCCCTTTCATTATGTAAAAGATTGCTATAATTTCTAACAGGATAGCATTTCCAAGGACGTGAATAAAAATGAGAGGTGGATATCTTACATTGTTCCCCATTCCTAATTGCATGGATGAATAATAACACAATCCTACTCCTGCCACAGGTGCCAATAATTGATTGGTATTTAGAGCCATGACAGGTCTTTCAGAGGGGACATGAAGTTGACACCTCTCAAAACCACTCTGCTTGGGGAGGGCATCAGGAAATTAAAAAAAAATCCAACAGAACCAGAGAAAAGGAGGATATAGGAAATCAGTGGTACCTTTTCTCCTTTGCCATGCAACACTTTGCTCTTCTCTAACCATGCTGAGAGCCACCCAACTATATGTCTTGTAAACAAAGCTGATGGCAGTGATTGGAAACAGTTAGCCCAGCGATAAATCATCCAGGAAGTTGGTAACGTAGATCTTGATGAAACCGATTTGATTTGAGATACAACATAGGCTGCAAGCAGTTTCTCTCCCTTTCACATTTCTTCCCTGTCCCCCAAAGTCTTAACCCTGCTGCAGTTCACTTGTTTCTGAGATGAGATGGAATGTGTACTGTGAAACACATCAAAGAGTTTTAACTTGTTGCCTTCTGTCTGCTTCTCCCTCTCTGTCTCCCTCTCCCTCATTCCTTTTTTCCTGCTCCACTGGTTTCATTGAGGAGGGAAAGGAGATTAATAAACCGCTCCAGGATTGGGAGGAGGCCCTGGAGATGGGTGATGCATAGAGCCAGAAGTGGGCGGAGGTCCCTGTTGTTGTATGTGAGGCCCGTTCAGGTTCTGATGATGGAACCAAGAATTGTGATGTTCCAAGTAGCTTGGGGGAGAGTTATAAGAGAGTGGCTGGGGGATTTGGCTTCTGCTGGCTGGGTTATTATGAGAGTTATTGTCCCAGAGGGTGGGAGATGGTGGAGAATTGCAAGCCATGGAGTCACTGTTATTTGGGCTGTCTTCCAAGGGGACCTCTCCATTTTTGTACAATTTCTTAAATTTGGATCTTCTATTCTGGAACCAGATTTTTACCTGAAGAAAGAGAGAAAATTATTTAATTTGTAGAATAGGCTGCATCCACATGTGACTTGAAGCCAGTCCTTTCCCCACCAAAGATAAACCCTCTGCTAGGGGATTCTGCACTTTCTCCACCAGCACAAGGAAAAGTATTACTTGTTCAGTTCCAGAAAAGGACTGTGGCTCAGTGGTTGGGCACATTCAACGCTTTTCATGAAATAGGTAACAGGCTCAAATCCTGGCATTTTCAAGTAAGGCTAGGAAAGACTGGATTAAATGGTTCAAAGATCTGATTTGGAATGTAGATTCACACATTGCACTAAACCATGACCCACAATTAAGCCTAATATTAGAGATCATGCTAAGCAATACTTTGTTTAGTTTTGACTTGGCATAATCAGTGAATCGAATTACTGTCCCTCAACCTGACCCTAAAATGCAGAAATTTTGTGAGAATAAATCAGAGGGATAACAATGAGCTCTGCTCAAAACTCATTTGAGGAATGGGCAGAAAAAAAATAAGCATATTCCCCATTCCATTTGAAAAGACGGGCTGCATGTTAGTTTCTAATATGGTCTGCCAACTGATTTGTTGAAAGAAGCAGGGAATTGTGGGTCATTGCAAAAAGTCAGGTGACAAGCTTGCTCAAAAGGTTTTACAAGTTTTTCAAGGATGCTAAAACATTGGGATTGGGAAGACTGCCGTGATGAAACTTAGGGCAGGACTAGAACAGTGGCCTAGCTTGCTGGAAGTCTCCTCAGTACCATTGTAGAGTTGTGTGACTCAATCCACAACCCACTCCAGAGAAAGAGTATAAGTAAAACAAAAGAAAGTGGATGGCAAATGGGAAGAAAGAATAAAGGATCAAAGATAGTAGAGAGAGAAACTCTAATCAAAACAAGGAAGCAGGAAGACTTAGGAACAAAGTCTGCTGTGTTTGACAAACATCCATATTTCTTCTGGGGGCAGGAAAAAATTATTTGCAGTTGGTAACCAATGCTATGAAATTGGCAAGTTCTTACTCTGAGCAGTCAATTAAATTGTAGCTATACTGACTGTCTGATAACTTTTTAACCTGAGGAGCATCCTCCAGTCTGGTACTTTTTCTATGTGTTGGACTGCAACTATCAAAGCCCCAAACAGAAGATCAAAGGCATATCTGGACATTTTTAGTTCAGGAAAGGTGCATCAAATCTACTGTACTTCTGCTCAAGGTAAAAAGGTACAATGTGTCTAGTAAACAAACTGCAATTAATACATAATTCTTCCAGTATTATTCCATTTTAGAGGGCCAATAGTACATAAGGGGAGGAAGTATGGTAAACCATATGAGTGTATGCAAGTATGTATGTACAGTATGTGAGACAGTCAGGAAAACAATAGAAAAGAAATGCTAAAGAAGAGGTAGAAAGACAAGTGAACAACTAAGAGATATTTTTCAATCTATCAAGATTAAAGAAAGAGCTCCTCCTCATATCCAAAGAAAAAGACATTCTGGGTATTTCATTTTCTAAAATCTGACCTTAGAAAAGGTCCTACCAAACTGAGCTTGGAAGTGATGAGACTTCCGTAGTATTTGTTGATATATTTTAATTAAGACAAGCATCACAGCCCATATATCTTGGTGATATTTACAGAAAAAACACTTGACAGTATAAAATTTGGGCAGGGAAAATAAGAAACATTTGGCCAGTGAACTACAGAGCTCATTTATAGAACTGTACAATTTATGCATTTTGCTCTATAAGTTTACATTATGATATGGAATATACACATCCATGGGATTGTTTTTGTTGAGAAAAAAACAATCTATTGGGACAAGTTCAATTCATTGATAAGAATTTCTGATTCCCAATAATTTATCAATAACAATAATAAAATGGCTACCATAATTTATATACCATAATAAAATGGCATATAAATTAAATTAAATAAATAAAAAATAAATAAAATAATTTATAGTACAGAAATGAAAGTTTAAACCAAAATTGGGAATGGGTGGGGCGGAAAATATATGAAAAGACAGCAAGCTTCATACAATTTTGATTCTCAGAACATATTCTCAGATTCATACTCAGTTATGAGTATTTGTTGCTGGCAAAAAAGCTCTGATTGGTGGATCTTGGGTGTTCTATTAAATGAATACCCCACAAGAGTAAAGTTGGCTTATATCTGCCCCAAGATCATCAAACCGCTAGAGACGTTTATGACACCTGACCCCAATCTTGTGCCTTCCAAAGTAATGGGTTTCATAAACCAGCCTCCTCCAGAGGTATTACATTATAATTATTATTATTATTATTTATTATTATTATTATTATTTATTGAATTTATATCCCGCCCTTCTCCTTGCGGACTCAGGGCGGCTGACAATCAGTTAAAAATACACCAATAACAATTACAAAATTAAAATTAGTTAAAAAGAAATATTTAAATGTTGTCTAATTAAAATATGATTAAAAACCCCTCTAAAAATTGCCCTAGGCC
>NW_015387610.1:191159-205670 GCF_001527695.2 Protobothrops mucrosquamatus
CGCCAACTGGTCATCCAGTGTCAGCCGTGAATCCAGGAGGACACCCAGATTGCGCACCCTATCCGAGGGGGCCAAAGTTTCGCCCCCTATAGTCAGCGATGGAACCAGCTGACTATGCCGAGGCGCCGGTAGCCACAGCCACTCGGTCTTGGAAGGGTTGAGCCTGAGTCTGTTCCTCCCCATCCAGACCCTCACGGCCATATATAACAAAATCAGATAGTAGTCCATTACTTTGGAAGGCAAAACATTAGGCCACCCCCCCAAAAAAAAAGTCCAAACAAAAAAACCTGGATCACTGACCATGATGACCTTAGGGGAAAATTTGTTTCTGTCATGGGGCAGTCTGTTAGTAGGAACAAAAACTCATCTGTACACCCTCAGAGCATTTCGTTGGGTGCAATTTTCAATGTGTCAGGTTGTCACCACTATGCTATGCTCTTGACCTATCAGAATCCAGAAACATGCCAACTTGCTCCCTTAATTTAGATCAGGGGTGCCAAACTGCCGGCCCACGGGCCAGATGTGTCATGACAAAACCGCGCCCACCCCATTGCGGGCAATGGAAAAAAACTTGCGATACGTCGCAACACGTCATGTGATGTTGCGAGTTTGACACCCCTGATTTAGATCAAAGCAGTTAAGAAGCCTTGTTGTCCTCAGGGTGCTTGACTGGCTCCACATTCCAGTTCAGCTTCTTTACCAGCCCCTCATGACCTGCTTAGCAGGGAAGGCTTGTGGGAGAGGATGACAAACAAGGCAGCTTTATGTCTGAATGTGGGAGCTGAAACAGAGGAAGCTAGCTCTGTTGGGTGTGTGCATATATCCAATCACACATGTTTGGTTTACATCTGTTTAAGAATATCATGTCAAGCATGGTGAGTGAGCATTTGACAAAAGACCATAATATTTTAATAGGAGTCCAGAAAGTTTAGTTTTCATCAGATTAATTAAGAGGTAACATGTCCACAGAACTAAATCCACGTTTGCCTAAAATCCAAGCTTGTGATAAATGACACCTTTCTACTTTGGTAACCATCCTAGTGTTTCCTTTGTTGTGAACTGTGATTGAAAAGAAGAGTCTTTTCAAGGCTGAGGCTGAGGCCCTTAATCTGCTGAGGCCCTGCTAACACAACTTTTGCTAGATATTTTTGTGTAATTAATTAGTCACATTTTTCTAATGGAACAAATCTCAATCCATTCTTTCTAAGTTGCTTTTCCTCTCCTATCCTGGAAATTTTTCAAAAAGCAAGTTACATCAGGGTGAGGTAAAAGGTTTCCCACATTTTACCCTCTTTGTAAAAAAGTATCTCAGAGAATATACTCAGTCTCTGTCTCAAACATGGAAAAATGGCCAAAAGAATGAGGAAAGCAAGACTATAGAAGATTTCTTTCTTCTAAAGAAGCAAATGTCTTTACCCTGCCTATCAGTTCTTCTCTCAGACCTCTGAGGTATAGACTCCTAAAACTCTGCACATGTCCTAGATCAGGGGTAGGCAACCCAAAACACTCAAAGACACACTTGGACCCATTTCCCACCGAAAACAAAACACAGGGAGCCGCAAAACCCTTTGGATATCTAAAATGAAGATAACACTGCATATATCCTTTTTTACCTGTGTGTGTGTGTGTGTGTTTGGGCCGACAGGGTGCACCAAACTCAAGATTATATATATATATATATATATATATATATATATATATATATATATATATATATATATATATATATATATATATATATATATATATATATATATTAAAAACAATTCTAAAAACCGACGACTGATTCCTGGGTGTGTTCATGATAAAAATGTATAAACAACAATGAGCACCAGGAAAAGTAAAAACCTTTAAAAAAGTTTTAATAAATAATGATCCAAGCTTTCACCGGCTCTCTGACGGCATCTTCAGGGATCTACGTAGGTCAATGGGAGGGCGCTTCTTATAGCCAAGCCACCTTTGCACCCGGCCCATGGGCGCTACCGTAACGCCCCACCGGCCAATCGCCGTTCCAACCCCGTTCTCACTCCATTCAGCTGGTCTGCCAGAGCTGTTCCTATCCTTGCATCATCACCCCACTCACCCTCTCTCCTCCTTCCTTCCTGCAACCCCGTGTCAATGCCTCGTCTGGCTCCACCGGGGGTGGGGCCGCGTCGTACACTAACGTCATCACCCCTCCTCCTCCCAAACACCCTGCGAGGTATGCTGCCTTGATCTACCCTGCGCGATGTTTCTCCTCCTCCCTGTCCGGCAGGCGCATAACCGCGATCTCTGGATGCCGGCATTAACTCACTTTCTTCTCCCCCATCGATTAACCGGGGGCACACACCCATCCTTACACTGCTTACGCTACTCCCCCCCTCATCCTGCAGCCGTACCTCTTCCTTCATTCGGTCTTTCCCCTTCTCTCCCATGCCTTTGACCCCCCCCTCTCTCTCCCCACCGAAGTTACTCGGCACGTCCGTAAGGCAGCCGCGCGGGAACGGGTGATCGCCCCTAAAACGGGATGACGTTGCTCTCCTTCCCCCCTTTCTATACCCTCCTCCCCCTCCCTCCTGTCCGCACCACCCCCTATCCTATCTAGTGGCCGCCGCCCCCTACCTGTCTGTTCTTTTCCCCCCCCCTCCTGTCGAAACGTCTTTCCCACACCCTCTATCTTTCCTCTTCCCTGTCAAAACTCCTTCATTCTCCCGCAGGGAGGCCGGCATTAACTCACTTTCTTCTCCACCATCGGTTAGCCAGGGGGACACACCCATCCTTGCGCTGCTAGCGCTGCTCCCCCCCTCCTCCTGCAGCCATACCTCTTCCTTCATTCGGTCTTTCCCCTTCTCTCCCATACCTTTGACCTCCCCCCTCTCTCTCCCCACCGAAATTGCTTGGCACGTCCGTAAGACAGACGTGCGGGAACGAGTGATCGCCCCTAAAACGGGACGATGTTGCCCTTCCCCCTTTTCATAACCTCCTCCCCCTTCCTCCTGTCCGCACTACCCCCCATCCTATCCAGTGGCCGCCGCCCCCTATCTGCCTGATCTTTCTCCCCCCCCTCCTGCCGAAATGTCTCTCCCACACCCTCTATCTCTCCTCTTCCCTCAGTAAAAACTCTTTCATTCTTCCGCAGCCGTCCTGAAATTACTTTAAAAATGTGATCCCCGGGTATATCCATGTTCAAAGTCAGTCAATAGACGTGAGCACCAGGGAATACAATAAATAATTTAATAATAATAATTTAGAGATAAAAGTTCTTAAGAATATTAAAAAACCTTTAAAACACATAGAAATCAATAAAAGTGCCTAGCTTTCGTCGGCATCTGCTGACATCTTCAGGGCTTAGAATGCTGGTCAATGGGAAAGTCCCTTTATAGGTTTAATTAGGACATGTGCACGACTCTTCGATCTCGTCACTGGGCCGGTTATACTAGAATGTACTCCAGGCACCGAGTTCTTACTAGAAGTTGTCCTTCCCGCACGATCCGTATCAGTGTAAGTAATAGCAGGGGATGTCCTTTCTTGGAGGTTTAGCACGGGTAGAGCCTCTACTCCCCTTCTTTGTGTAATCATGTCTTCCAATTTCCTGTCTTGTCCATTAGCCTTGTTTTCTTTTCTGCTCCCTCTAGGCTGTTCTAATGCACAGCGCTGTTGTCCCCCCTCCCCTTCGCACCTCTCCTCTCTATGTTTATTGCCGTTTGTTAGGGTATTTAACCTAATCACCATTGCACTCCCCTTTCTTCGGTTCGATGTCCGTATGTCAATCTCTTGGGGATTATCTTCTACTGATGTGGGTATTTCCCTATTTCTTGCCCATGACCGAGTGATCGTAGCTCCAATCTGCTTTCTCCCATCCTCTTTGTTATTAGAAGTGAGGGAAGGAGAATCAACCCTCCCCCTCCTTCCATTCACCTCCCGACCAATTCCAACCGAGCTGTTAATACAGTGATCGGGGGTTATGGTTTCCTCCCTTCTTATTACACTGCGGGTATCTCCAATTCTCCTATTGGCTGGCCTCCAGCTCTTTTGTTGTTCCTGGGGGGGGGGTGTCAGTTTCTTCAGCACAAGCCGTTTCTTCCGCTTCATCCGCAATTCTTTCCGATCTTGGTCTTTGAGGTCGTTTCTCCATCCCGGGGAGTGGGGATTCTCTTAAACAGTACTCCTGCTTCTCTTGAACGTCCGTTGCCTGCAGATGGTGATAGGGGGGCAAGACTCTTTTAATGGTTTTCTCCAATGGTGCATTTGGTGGCTTCGTAAATTGTCTGCGATGGGGTGGGGGGTTATCTGTACACCAGGCTCTTAAGGTCAGGTGTGCTGGGCAGAGATCAATATGCCGGTTAATAGACTCTTCATTGGACAGCCATGCCTCCTTGAGGAGGCGTCCACTCTTTGTATTGTCACTGGCTAGAACTTGTGCTTCCTCAAAATTAAAACGGTGTCCAGTTTCTGCCATATGCGTCCACAGTTGGGAGTACTGCTCGCCCCTTCTTATCGCCAATCTATGTTCTTGGATTCTAGTTCCCAATCTTTTTGAAGTCTCCCCAATATAGTTATTAGAACAGTCCTTGCAGTTAACCCTGTAGATGATCGATGCTTTTTCCATATTGGGGAGAGGGTCTTTCGGGCGCATAATGGTGGCACGCAGTGTCCGGGCGGGCCTATGAGCTACTTTCACATTGTAGGGAGCCAGAAGCCTGGCAGTAGCCCCAGAGACATTACAGATATAGGGGAGGGTAACCAATGTCATCCTGGGGATGGGGTCCTCCGTACCCGGGTTCCTTAGGGACTCAGGTGGTCTACTATGTCGTCTGACAAATTTTGTTGGGTAACCGTTAAATTTGAATACCCGGAAGAGGTGGTTCCTTTCGTCTATGCGAGCTCTAATGGAACTGCAGTGAGAGCTCACTCTTTTAAAGAGGGTCCTATGGATATATGCAGTGTTATCTTCATTTTAGATGTCAAAAGGGTCTCTCTCTCTCTCTTTCTGTCCCTCCCTCCCTCTCCCTCTCTCCCTCCCTCTCCCTCTTTCTGCCCTTGGTCTGCCAGTCCTCTTCCCCCACTCTGTGTGTGTGTGTGTGTGTGTGTGTGTGTGTGTGTGTGAGAGAGAGAGAGAGAGAGAGAGAGAGAGAGAGAGGTACTTGCGCTTCCCCCTCTCATTCTCTCTTTCCTCTCTCCCTCTTTCTTTCCTCTCCCTCTTTCCTCTCCCTCTCTCTTTCCTCTCTTTCTCTTTCCTCTCCCTCCCTCCCTCTCTTTTTCTCTTTCCTCTCTTTCTTCTCCCTCTTTCTCTTTCCTCTCTCTTTCTCCCTCTTTCCTCTCTTTCTCTCTCTTTCTCTTTCCTCTTTCTCTCCCCCTGACCCTCCTCCGCTTCAGGCCGACTGCGCCCAGCAGGGAGCCTCAGTAGCCAGTGAGGAAGGGAGGAGGGGAGGAAGAGAGACAGACCATCTCCTCGCTGCTCGCTTCCAATCCCAATGTGGTGAATCCTGCTTGTGATTTGGGACTGAGAGGGGGAAGATCCTGAGTCCGCAAGGAGAAGGGCGGGATATAAATTCGAACAATAAATAAATAAATAAATAAATCCTGGCTCCCAAGCCGTAGGGACTTCCAACCACAGAGCTTGCTTGGCTCTGTTCCCAGCCAGCGTCACGCGCGCGCAAAACAACAGCATCAAAATGCTGCGGTCGAGACTTGCCTGCCTGCCTGGCCCCCGGGCCTCACTAGCCAATCATTTGAAGCGAGCAGCCTCGTCCGCAGAGAGAGGAGAGGAGAGAGTGAGGGCGGATGAGCCGAGTCTGTGGCAGGGATAACAAGGGTTCAGGAGATGCTAGCACGAAGGTTCCGCATCTTTTGACTTACCTCGCCTTGCCCCCCACTGGTTCTTCGCCCGAACAAGTCACCCTCTCTCTCTCTTTCTCTCTCTCTTTCCTCTGCCTCTCTCTCTCTTCAGATGAGGAGAGAGAGAGAGAATGAAAGGCAGATGGCGCCGAAGGGCCAGGAAGGGGAGGGGGGCAGGAGGCAGTAGAAGGCGCTCAAAGGCGCCCGGGACACCACGAACCAGCCCGGGGAGATGCGTGGCGAACTCAGCTGCCCGGGGAATGGCCCGGGGACAGCCCAGGAAGCGATGCCCCCCTGCTGCCGGCCCAGCCAGGACTGCCGCCGGCCCGGCCTGGGGAGACGCATAGCTGGCTTGGCAGCCCAGGAACGGACCAGGGAGCGATGCCCCTGCTGCCATCGCCGCCCCAGCTGGGACTGCCGCACGGCCCGGGGAGACACGTGGCCGGCTCGGCGGCCCAGGGATGGCCCAGGAAGCGATGCCCTCGCTGCCGCCGCCCCAACCGGGACTGCTGCTCAGCCCGGCCCGCGGAGATGTGTGACCAGCTCGGCTGCCCGGGGATGGCCCAGGAAGCGATGCCCCCCTGCCACCACCCCAGCCGGGACTGCCGCCCAGCCTGGCCTGGGGAGATGCATAGCTGGCTCGGTGGCCCGGGGACGGCCCAGGGAGCAATGCCCCCACCACCGCCACCCCAGCCGGGACTGCCGCCCGGCCCAGGCAGACACGTGGCCGGCTCGGCGGCCCGGGGACGGCCCAGGAAGCGATGCCCTCGCCACCGCCCCAGCCGGGACTGCAGCATGGGGGGGAGGGAGGAGGGGGAGGAGGAGGCTCCGGAGCTGCAGGAGATGGCTCAAAGAGCCGTATGCGGCTCCGGAGCCACAGGTTGCCGACCCGTGTCCTAGATAGACAGAAGTTTTATGCCAAAGGACACTAGCACATGCAGAATAGCATTTATCCTGATAAGCACACTTTGTAGAAGGGAACTTTGGTTTTGAAGAGGAAAAATCTCTACTGTTGATTTGTGTCTGGTGAGGACAATGAAAGAAAAAAAATTATTAGCCCCAAATGTGAGATACGAGACTTAGAAATTGGGATCATTTAAAATCTGGAAATGATAAAGATTAAACGTTAAACTTAAATATCAATGGGAAATCAAAGTTAAGAAAAACTTACTAGGTTATTGTCTAAAAGGTGGAATGTCAAATTAATTAAGATATGTATAGACTGAAGATTATTGATGAATATTAGAAAGGTACTTTTTGTTTGATTGATAGAATAAGAATTGTATTGGTTCAAACATGACAGTAGATATTATGGGGGAAAGAGAGGGAATTAGTTGTTGTAATACTTTGAGATTTGTACTGGTGATATTCAAATGTAATGGAATTACTGTGCTCAGCCGCCACGCTACTTTTCAAATATGTAAATGTAATATTGTAAAATTAATAAAAAACTTGGAGAAAAAAAATAAAAAGGCAGAATATTATATTTCCCCAAAGGATCTTAAAGGCAGAAATCACACCCCCCCCAAGTCTCTCTGCCCCAAGCAGAGGCCAGGTCTGTAGAAATGCAGATTTGATAATCCTTTCAGAAAGATTGGAGCCAGGAAGCTTGGAGCTGATGAGATTAGAAAGACAAAGACCCCTAAAATCTACATCCCCCACCCAAACTCTAAGGACAGGAAACATGACCTTTAGGACATAATAGGATTAACCCACCAATACCAAAAATGACACACTCAAAAGAACCTCAGGTCAAAGTTCATGCCACAGGAACAGGAACTCCAAACACAAAAGCCCAAGAAGTTATAAAAACCCACCACTCCCAGCTACATGTGGTCAGCTGCTCCAGAGTCTCATGTCTTGTGGTTCTGCTCTTCAATAAACTACAACCTTCTTTCTAAAGCAGTCTCCATTTTGTTTATTCCCAGCTTGGACTGAACCCTGATGAAGATTTTTCTTTCAACACAACAAAGTACATTTTACTCTGATTTCATCCTTGCCTAAGGAGTTATGTGCTTTTTGGCAATCCAGCTTTGTATATTATTTTTCTATCTTTCATGTGGGCATATCTAGGGTGCATTAATCTGGATGATCACTAATGGCAGTAAAGACAGTTTCCTGTATCTCTTTACTGCCCTTCCATGGTTGCCTGAATTTCTGCAAGCAAGATATGGTATGCCTAGCCTCATTTAGTAGAGGAAATTTCCAGAGCTATTTAAGTTCTAGCTTTGTACTAATCTCATAAACTTGCCATCCTATTTCCCTCTAGAACTATACAACTTCACATATATCATCAAGAAGGGCTACAGAAGATGATAACATGAGGGTTTGTTTGGGAATGGTATGTATGCATGAATGTGTTATTTCTTCTGTTCTTCTACGTCACCTCCCGCCTGGACTACTGTAATGCTCTATACATGGGGCTCCCTGTGAGGAGCATCCGGAGGCTTCAACTGGTCCAGAATGCGGCCGCACGGGCGGTGTTGGGAGGGACTCGTCGCTCCCACGTAACACCGCTGCTGTGCGAGCTGCACTGGTTACCAGTGGCCTTCCGGGTGCGCTTTAAGGTGTTAGTTACCACCTTTAAAGCGCTCCATGGCATCGGACCTGGATATCTCCGAGACCGCCTTCTGCCACAGATTTCCTCTCACAGACCAGTACGCTCCCACAGAGCGGGCCTCCTCAGGGTGCCGTCGGCCAAGCAGTGTCGGCTGGCGACCCCNTGGCCTAGGGAGAATTTTAAATAGGGACAATTTTAATTAGAATTTTAATGGTAACACAGCGGTAAATATTTGTTTTTAATTGGTTTTTATTGGGGATAGTGTTTGTATCGTTTTAATATGCTGTAAGCCGCCCTGAGTCCTGTTGGGAGAAGGGCGGCATATAAGTTTAATAAAATAAATAAATAAATAAATAAATTTGGCTTCATCTTAAATTAGTTGACTGAAATGAAGAAACATTAGGGTAAACAAGAGGGGACATTTGGATAAAAGGACAATGGCCTCAGTTCACTTCTAACATTGGACCCCAAAACATCCTCTAGAATGTGCTCAGAGGAACCCTGTTTCTTCATTCTGTGACTCTGATCTCAGTAGATTTTGGAATTTCAATAAAGTAGATTCAACAAATCCTGCCTTAAATATAGGCTACCCATCATATTTGACAGATCACCTAAATATTTTCTTTCTGTTGTCATCTTTAGGTAAACCATGATAACTTTGCAAATTGGATTGCAAATTGCCCATATAGCAGAGAAAAGTAGCCTGGGTTCTTACAGCAAGGCAAGCTAAAATAAAATTGACATTGTAGTGATGTGAACTTAATCAATACAATTCATTTATAGTTCAGTGTATCCTTGAATATAGCCAATGGAAACAATGAAAGATGCAACTAGCTTTGAGGCCCACTGTATGTAGCAAGAGGGCATTTATGTGTTTTAAAAACATTTATAATTATAGCGAAAACCTGGGTGCCTACTGGCTAGGTTTATGCATTATACTTCACTATTAAGGAACACGGTGGCTCACGTGGTTAGGAAGCTGGGTTGGAGGTTAGCAAGCCCATGTTTAAGATCTGTGTGCTGCTGTGTAGCAGGGTGAGCTCCTGTCATTTGCTCCAGCTCCTTGGCGGGGACATGAAAGGAGCCCCCACGGGCATCTACCAGGCAACAGTGATGTCGCCAGCTAATCCTTTCAACCCAGAAGCACCTTAAACGGTGCCTCCGACACAAACAGGATGAGACTTCACTATTCAATTGATCCATTTTCTCAGTTCTCACAATACAATGGCACATAAATTAACCAAAGAAATATATAGCTAAGTCATCAAATTAAAACATTAAAGAAACCACCCACCCTCAGGTTAAAACCAACCACTGTTTAGCATGTGTTCTGGGAGCCTAGCTCTTGAAGTTCTGCTTTGGAAAATTAGATCTTTTCCACTACTTTCCTGATAAAAATGTTATTCCTGATTCTCCCAACATCCGCAAATACACAGATATCATAAAAAATAAGTGACTTATTTTTAGGCTTATTCTTGGGTAATGTTTATAGAATTACAGCCAAAGTTAGTACTCACTTTTGAATGGTTTCATATATTCCAAAAGTAGTATTTCTGTTTTGTCTTTAGTTTTGTTTTAGTTTAGTGCTACTATTCAGATTTTTCCTAAGGAAGGGATGAGTACCAAATGTTATTTTAAAAAGGCAGCATTCTCTTCCATATATATTACCCCACTGTTTTAGCTCTTATCAAACAAAACTAAGAACTTGAGAATTGTTTTCAATCTGACAGATCTTATCCATGCTTGTTTGGAAAAACATCCCACTGACTTTGATCAGCTAGACTCCAAGGTAAATATACGTAAGACTGCAGACTCATGTATCCCTTCAAGTTTTCCCAGAACTCCCCTGCAGGTTAATTGCTCCCAAGTATTTTTGCAAAATATTGTAACTTGTCCCAGCTTGCTTACTGTTGTTCTATTATTACATTTTGTATTTATGACAACTCATGCTTTCTCTTAATTAGAATTATTGTGATCATCATTGTTTGCCTTCCATATGACAACAGATGAACTCACCACCTCTTTTCTGTGATCCCCTTAATCCTAAGTCATCACTGTGTTATCATAGAATTCACACAAATATTTTACTTCTCAACATGCAAAGAGTTATCTACTGTAAATGGTTAACAATCCTGAAAAATAGACTCTTTTTTGTTTTTAAACCTTAAACAAATCTAGGGATACACAGAGACTGGGATAAAGAAATGAAATATTTCAGAGGACAAATATGGAAAAATCATTTACAAAATATTATGAAAAGAATGGATGGATTGGGAGAAAATTAATAACTAGAAGTTACTGAACTGATTTTAATTCAACCAGCCTGTCTAAAGCACTAAATTTTGCAGTTCCCTGAAATTTTGCTGGAGTTTCACACAGATATACACTCATGTTTCCAAAAGGCTAAACAAAAGTTCTCTCTCTCCCTCTCTGTCTCTCCCCCTCCTCCCTCCCGTTTCTAGAGTTTTACCTGAGTTTGGGTCAGTCCAAGTTGTGCAGCCAACTTTGCCCTCTCTGGCAATGCCAGATACTGTGCCTTTTGGAATCGTGTTTGCAGAGCAGCCAGCTGGTAGCTGGAGTAAATTGTGCGGGGCTTTCGGATTTTTTTGGGTTTTCCATTGACTATCTGCACTTCAGATTCTTCCTTCACTGAAACTGGAGAATTGAGACAAATGAAATACACTGGGGGAAAAAACCCAAATAGCAGAGAGAAATGTTGCAATGATGTTCAAAAAGAAAGTACTGCTGGCTTCTAAACCTTTGCTTTTATAAAGTAACATAGTCTGTTCCATTTGCAGAACCCATGCTTTGTTTCAGCAGAGGAATACAAATTCACACTCAACTGCTGGAGATGAGAATGAAGAATGAAGGAGATGAGAAAGAATGTATTGTCTTTATTAATTCCCAACAATACAACACAGAACAATATGAGCAGATGCGGAGCAAATATATTCGGAATAAGCCTCCCTCAGCTCAGTGGAATTTACTCATAGGTAACTTGTATCAAAGGGCAGCTATATGTAGTTTGTATGAAGATTGTTTGAATCAATCAATCAATCCACCTGTTTGTACTTCAGAAATTAATTCAATCGCTTGCTTGTTGGCATAAAAAAATTAAACTCCTAAAGTTCAGAGGCTTTCTACTATTCAATTTACTGGAGAATTGGGAGGTGGAATTCCATTAAAAGAAAGATTTTTGGAAATTGATTAAACTTTTATTTGGTCTCTCTCTTCTTTTGCTTGATATATGTCCCCCACCATTGCTTTTTATTACTTTTCCACTGAATTTTTTTTCTTGTTAGCCTCTCCTTTCTCCCCTTCCTTACCCCTTTTAGTTTTCATTTTTTGTTCCCCTGATATTTTTAACAGGATCAAGAAATAGTTCAACATAGGAGACCATTGCAGGATTCAGCCTAGGTGCTTTCTGCCTCACAAATGGACTTCTCCATTCTTCCATTTTGACCTAGCTCCTTTTTAAAAAACAGAATTTGTTATGTCTCTGTCTCACTAGATCCTTGATGTGTTTTTTTCCTCTTTTGCAGGCAACATTGGCCAGTTACAACGGAAGAGTTGGAACCACACAACCCCAGCATACACCCTTCCTGAAATGTTTGTGGGGAATGAGGGCATGAGTTGTAGGTCTCAGACAGTTGTAGCTAGAATCTACGTGCCAGTTCTGTTTAAAGATAACATTCTTTTTTATCTTTACCATTTTCACAGTTGTGTATTTTGTCTTTCAGTTTTCCAACTTTTATGCTACTTCTTTCCCTGTTTTTTAATTCATACAAATAAATGGGTGCCCTCGCACATATCAAATTGTGGACAATGGTGTCAAGATTTTAAGCAGCAAATGAGCAAATTTTGCGCATATCACAGGTCTGTGTGTGGGAGAAAAACAAGCTACTAAAAATATCACATTTGGTGAAATAGTGTTTTAGGGGGGGAAAGGGGACCTTTCTTTTTAAGGGGAAGGGGAAAACAGATTTTTTGCCTCAGGAAAAAAGTCTCAAACTTAGCACTGATATTTTTCTCTCTAAGAAAAGTTCCAATCTTCCCTTCCTTAAACAAAAGATGGAATTTGAGGTACTGTTGCAACAGTAGCCTTTGCACTTTGCAAATTAAAAAATAATCCATGAACTAGCACACAAAAATTGGAAAAAATGTGCAGACCTTTTCTTGCCCAGGAACATGGAAGAAATAATTCAAGGGAAGGGGGATAAAGGCTGATTTGATTCTTTTTGACCCTTATCCTGGACGGGAGCAAAACACAAATCTTGATCCAAAATGGATCAGTAATCAGTTCTTCAGAGAATCTCCACTCATTAAGGAAAAAGGTTGGAGAGCCCATGACTTTCTATTGCTGAATTTCATAGCCCTGCAAAATCAAGCTTACAATTGTAAGAGTCGTTTCATGGCAAAATCTGAATTGGGCAAGAAAAAAAGGAGGACCAAGATAGAAAATATATTTCAGTTATCCCTCAATTGTCTTTTATAGGTGGATGGTGGAGTGTGTGTGTATATATATAAATGTGTATATGTATATGTATATTGTCCTAACACTGTCACAGAAATCATTAGAGCTCTCTAAAGTTGATGGATATTTTTACTGATGGGACAATTGATTTTTTCCAAAAATTACAGAAATAGTCACAAAGCACAAAACTCTAAAGGAAGACTAGGGGAAGGGAGGACAGAATTCCATCCAAGGGTTCAATGGTTAGCATTTAGAACACTAGAAAAGTTTGGGTGTCTTGTATGTAATGATAAAAAGGGACATTGTGTCTAATTCATTTCTTTCTACTAAGACAATACTTTCTGGCAAGGCAAAATCTCTTACACACCACTGTTTAAAATATTTCAACAGAATGGGGGAGAACAAATCCCACATTCCAAGAGATTCCAAGACATTTAATCTCCCTGAACCCCAAATAGGGACAGTCAACCTCTCAAACTCACATACTCTGGACTTTGATTAAAAAAACTTCCTTACCTGTTTCTTGGCTAGGCAACTGCTGATCCCGGAAAGATCCATATTGCCTATATGAGGTGCAATAAGGATAATTAGATTTAGGGGAATATGTCCCAGCAGCCCCAATCCCATTGAAGTTAAATTGAGGTTGGTATGCATAGTGGTTCAAAGGTTGAGTATAAGGTTGACTGGTGTAATATACATGTTGAGTAAGTGGGGTGCTGTAGCATTCCAGGTCCGTAATAGGTAATTCAGGAAACGTAGGGGAGTCCTTGGTGGCTGCATGGCAACTGAGTGAGCTGGAAATGTCAGTCAAAATGCTGGCAATCTTCTTATCAAAGGATCCACTCATGATGAGAAGGGCCCACTAATGGAAGGTCCACCAATTGACCCAGGAAACCAAAGAACAAATGTGTGCAAGGCTTGCAACTAACTTGGGCAAATCCTCTCCACCACCACCTCTTGTTGAGTAGGCTTACTCAGCCATGGCTCCAGTAATTGTTGCTCTTGCTGCTCTTGCTGCTACTGCTACTGCTGCTCTCCAGGGAAAATGTGTAAGAAATCCTACCCAGCCAGCTTGCTTAAACCCTTTAATTAGGGAGCAGAGAGGGGTGGATGCTACATTCCAATTGGCTCCAGAAATATTCCCTTCCAGGCAAAACATACTCTTCCCCTCCCTCTGTCTCTTTCTATCTCTCTATACTGAAGGGATTTTATTGTGCTTATGATTTTAGTATGTTTAAGTTTGACATTAGCATTTCTTTTACATATAGTAACCATTTTATATTGATACTTATAGTGTTATCATGTAATCATTGTTTTGTTATTTTGTAATCATTATTTTGTAGTTAATTGCTTGATCAGATGCTTTATATATATATTGGAAAAGTAAGGGCTTCATGCTTTAGGTATAGGTGATTGCTTATATGAAAAGAGCACAGTAAGGGGAGGGGGAAAAGGAGTTATGGATGGAGCCTGGGTTGCTGTGTATGAGTCATCATCTAGGAATTATTTTTTTGTGCCATCTTATGCCTAGTACCAAGACCTGATCTTTTTGTTCTGGAAAGGTATAAAAGGTGGAAGACATCTTTTCTGGTTGTTGCCTTCATCTCTCTACCAGCCACGAAGAGAGATGGGGTCACCCAACTCTATTTTGATCAAAATA
>NW_015387610.1:206286-207493 GCF_001527695.2 Protobothrops mucrosquamatus
AAGAAGAAGAAGAAGAAGAAGAAGAAGAAGAAGAAGAAGAAGAAGAAGAAGAAGAAGAAGAAGAAGAAGAAGAAGAAGAAGAAGAAGAAGAAGAAGAAGAAGAAGAAGAAGAAGAAGAAGAAGAAGAAGAAGAAGATGATGATGATGATATGGGGAATCATCAGAGTAATTTAAATAAACAAATTAAATCTAAATGTAATCCTCTGCAATGTGTTTTGAAAAATTGGGATGTTTTGAAACCTCAAGTGGCTGTTAAGTTTAACCCTGTCAGACAACGTCTGGTGGTGTTTTGTGTTGATGTGTGGCCAACTTATTTTATGGGCCCTGGGCAACAACCTTGGCCAAGAGAAAGGTCTGTGGACTTGGATATTATTAATAAGCTCACAGATGTTCTTGCTATACAAGGGCGGATGGATGAAGAATTATATGCAGGCTTTTTCTTTAATTTGAGCATCCGACAGGACATTTTAAAACAATGTGGCTTGTTAGTCCCTCCAGAGGTTTTGAATTTGGTCTGTCCAGTCCGCCCAGAAATAAATAAGTTTCAAAAGAAAGCAATTCAAACTTGTCCTGAACCTGAAGATTACCCACCACCTTATGTGATCCCGACTGCTCCTGCTGCTGCATCTGAAGCTCCACCCCTGAGCTCAGCTGCTTCTTCCACCACAGCCCCCCTTCTCTCCGTCTCTGAAGACGAAGATTCTGATGAGGGATCGTCCTCTGCTGCACAGATTCAAAGCCCTTCTCACACAAGACAGGGCAAAGTTTATGCTACAAAAAAAAAATCACTTGGAGGAGAAGACAATATGCCCGCTGCGACAGGTGCCAGCAGCAAATGGAAAAATGGTCCTGGTTCACACCCCATTTACCACCAGTGACTTTTTTAACTGGAAAGCTAACTTGCCACCATTTAGAGAATCCCCCCAGCAGTACGTTGATTTATTTCAAAGGATTTTTGCCACCCACAAGCCAACGGTCCCTAATATAGACACTTTGTTATCTGGATTATTGGTGTTGTGTTCTTTGTATTCCCCCCCCCCTTAATCCCCTATGCATATCCTGATCACCCATTAAGGGTGATTGCCTTTCACCATTGATCGCCCATTAAGGGTGATTGCCCTTCACCATTGATCGCCCATTAAGGGTGATTGCCCTTCTCCATCTGCATACAGTTTCATGCCCGTTGCTGGTTGGCTAACTAGCAACA
>NW_015387611.1:0-1081 GCF_001527695.2 Protobothrops mucrosquamatus
TAATTGTACTAAACTAAAAATAGTTTCCTGAAGATGAAATTAACTAGAGATTGGGATTAAATCAGAAAGTGTAAAGACATTAATATTCTCCATGCTTCTGTACTGTGTGAAAAAATGCTACTGTTGACTGAATCTTTCTAGGCTATGTAAAAAAGTTTCTTTTAGAAAACATCTGAATATTGCAGATTTTATTGGGGGGGAGGGGTGCCAATAAAAAGCAACTTGTTAATAATTCTGCTATTTTCAGCTGGCTTCCAATGTAAAAGATAAACTTCCATGCATGCACAATTTTTACCTGTAATAGAGAGCCTGCTGTAATGAAATAATTTGTCCCAGCCTAGAACTGACTTCTATATAAAGTGAAAGATATTGGTCAAGTCTACTGACCTTATTAAAATGTCTCAATCGTTTGTAATTATTGCACCTGTTAACCACGATGAAAGCCAGTAAGTACAAACATAAAACCAAACTTTTAAAACCCAAGTGATTCTTTTCTCTCCCTGAAACAGCAACCATGCCCTCCATCTGGAAAGGAAACTCATTTAAGGCTGAAGTTAGGTTCTCTCAAGAATCTCAGCACACAGGACGAGATTTAACATCTTAGCCTTTGAAAAGCTGATTGACAAAATCAGTTAAGAAACTGCTGCACAGTTGAAAAACCCTCACCCTGCCTAACCCATTCAGTTAAACGGAAGCGATTAGCCACCATAGAGGTCTGGGGATGATTGAGACTACCTCAATACTCCTAACCGTCTTTTCGCGAATATATCTCGGAAAAGCAATCAACAGCAATACATAATAACACAGTCTAAATAAACATTACTTAAGGGTGAACCATTAATTCCGTCTGGGGAGATGTGTTCGAAACGACGCACCGATGTCTGGGAAAGAGACTGGGGCCAGCATAAGCGCCCCAACCTGCTCTCCCCTCCTCTCCCCCCCCCCGCACACACCATCCGTTCATCCGCCGAACCCCCCTTCAGTTTGCCGCTCGGTTGGTTTGCCCGGCAGCCGCCGCCGCAGGTGCCTTACGCAGCTCTCCCTCTTTAAGAGGAGAGTCTCCGCTCGGCCAGGGCAGAGC
>NW_015387611.1:1249-6927 GCF_001527695.2 Protobothrops mucrosquamatus
CCCCCCCCCCCCAGCTCCCGCCCATTCCCTCCACACAGGCTGATCTCGGAGTGCGGCAATTTACCCGAAAGCGGGGAGACGGCGGCGGCTGCCGGCTGGTCTTGGAAAGAAAGGCGCTCCCGGCGCTTCAGGAGACCGTTTCCGACAGCTGCCCTGGGCTGCGACTTCCTGGTTTAGGCGCGGCGCGGGACGAGGAGAGTCGAGCGAGGAACCTGTCCGGCTCGTTCAAGCCCAGTCTCCTCTTTCTTCTGGGGCAAGAAAAGGGAGCGCTAAGGCGTAGCTCGAGGTGGCAAATGTCAGACCTGGAGGGAGGGCCGAACCCGCCTTCCTTTCTTAATGAACTAATTATTCTAGGTTAGCCTGGAGCTCCGTGTTTCGCAAGCAGAGCTACTTGCCACCACAACTGAGCCCAACACTTCTCTTGCTAAGTGAGACATTTGTTACCTGGATGTTGCCCCGTTTTGTGACCTTCCTTGCCATTGTTGTTAAGTGAATCGCGGCTGTTAGTTAACATGGTTGTTAAGTGAATCTGATTTCCCCCTTGTCTTTGCTTGTCAGGTCGCAAAAGGGGATCACATGACTCCGGGACACAGCAACCGTCATGAGTCGGTTGCCAAGCGTCTGAATTTTGATCATGGGGATGCTGCAATGGTCGTAAGTGTGAAAAAAATGGTCATAGGTCACTTTTTTCAGTGCTGTTGTAACTACAATTCGTTTAGTGACTGTTCAGAGTAGAAGATCCGTATATTGGGGAAGTCAAGCTAAAATAGAATTGCTTTTAAAAAAAAATGGTTTAAAAGTATTTATAGCAGATCAAAATCCAACAATTTGCTTTTAAAGGAAAAACTGTGATGGGGAGAGGCTTAAATGGCTCACAGCAGAGCTCCTACTGCCAAAATAGCAACTTTATCTAAAATGTCTTCCCTGATAATTTTAGTTTGCAAACATAGTAATAATTGAAAAATAGTGCTTCCAGAACACAAACTGTTATAGTATCAATTTTGCTGACTACCTACGTGCAATTTTATTGAGACTTATAATTCATTGGGCTTCATTTTCCATACAAAATACCTGGGATACAAAGCCTGTAATGAGGCGCAGATGGATCTGATAAGCAGAATGTATAAGCAGAAAACACAAGCATTATAAACTAGAAGAGTATATATAATACAAATAAAAGTTAATTTAAATTCCTGCAAGCATATCTGTCCAATTGATTAGAGTGAGGTTTCATAGCAATTTGAGTTAACTGGGAGATGGAGAGTTCCACTCCCACAAAGTCAGCTGGGTGATCTTGGGCCAGTCACACTCTCAACTCTGGGAAGGCCGTAATGGCAAACAATTTCTGAATAATCTTGCCAAGGAAAACTGGTGGCTCTGGTCCAGGCAGTAGTCAGGAGTCAATACTGACTCGAAGGCAGAAACACACACACACACAAAAGAATTAAGCAATTCACTGGCAGAAGTTCTGGCTTTAGTTTTTAAAAGGTTACCATCCCACGCATATTTGCTTGGAAGTTAAATATCTGGATATATAGAAGGATTTAATACTAAACTTACGTAGGTTTGCACAATTTTATGCATGTCTTGGAGTGGGCCTGAAAACATCATTATAGCCATTAAAAGAAAGAATTGGCTCTTAGAGAATCAGAAGTGGTAAAATTGTACTTCTGTCCAGGACTGCAGTCAACCATGTCTTTTTCCATGATATTATATTTTATTAATATAATTAATATCCTTCCCCTCTTTCTTCCCTACCTCCAGTCAGTTAATTTTGTATGCCTAATCTCTGCTGATTTGATTTGGGGATAGGTCTTCCCAAATAGCTTTTTAAATGCATTGGTATTTATATTTCTACTAAATTTGGGAAACTCCAAACCTACTACTAATTTGCAATTGTGCATGCGTGTGATATTTCATTTATATTTGTGTTTACACAGAAATCACTATACAGATGAACTCTGATGATTTAGTTTAACTAAAATATCTCCTTTGCTACAGGGAGCAATTTTTTTTCTCTGAAATCAAGCTGGTTGCCTAGACCTGGAGGTAAGTAAGAAAGGGAAATAAAATAGTACCTCCTCCTTCGCAGTTTGTGCATTCTTGTTTTGTTTTGCGAAACAGGAAAACCATAACCACAAGAAATACATGTTCATTTTGATAAATAACAAACGCTTCAAAAGATATGCTTATTGTGCTTCCTCTACAAGAATAACTCTACGCTGTTTTACTGGATTTTTTTAACTGTGCATCTTAATAAGTTCAGTAACTTCAAAACATGAAGGGGGCAAAACAGATCAAAAATATTCTTTCAACACACATACCAGATGCCTGGTTTTCAAAAATGTCTTTTAACTAGACTACTACCCTACACTAGCTCCTATGCATGGATTACTATTTCAGTACTTTGAGATTACTCTCTTAACCTTATAGTTTATCCTGAAAATAAAAATAAATATAACTAAACATATATTTGGAAGAATGCATCTTGCAGATTTCTGTGAAGTTCTATCATTTGCCCCATTCCCCTGTCTCCCTGCCCCCAATAAATTCTATTCCAGAAGTTGAGTGATTCTTAGAAAAGATACCTCTGGTTTCAATTCCTTTCAGTAGCAGAACTCTGAGTAGATTTCTGCTCAGTGAATATGGAGAGAAAATGCTGGAACTAATCTACAGAAATTAGGTTAATAAGTGAAGGAAGGCCAAAATAAATTAGTCTAGACAATAAATATTTATTAGGAGGACATATATCAGTACTGAAATCCACCCAAAGAAAAGGGTGTGTCCACTTGTTTCCCCAGATAGAAATAATTATGCACTTTGTATGTCATTGGCTTAAATAGCCTACAACAAAACTGTAAAATTGTATTGACATTTTTTGGGAGAAAATATGAATAACTGTATTTGTGATAAATTATGTGGTCTTTGCTGATGCTACAGTCTTTGGTGGAAATATGGCAGTCAATGTACATCATGGGATGATGCAAAATTTCTTAGCATGATTTGCAGAAGGCAGTATTTTTCGGTACAAACCAAAAAATACTACATGCAAATTTGTCTTCTGGAAAATCATAATCTACTAGCTCTCTGTTCTTGGAAACAAGGGATGGCTAACATATGAGCACATCCCCCACACAAAGGAGATAATGTAATAATTTAGGAAGTTGAGGGGCAGAGAGTAGACATTGTAAAGTATTAATAATGAGATAGAAAGCATCTTCTAATTTTTCATTTCTCTGTATCTGTTAATTCCTTCCTTTAGGTCCTCCATCTTTGGATCCGTTTCTTCTAATTTTCCTTCTGTTTTCTGGGTTACTAGTTTCTTCTTTGTAGTCATTGTCTAGATTTATAAGTTTAGGTTAGAAAATTGTTCTTTTATTTCATTTGAAATAAAAATGTTTTCCTAAAGTTAAAAATGTTTTCCTAAAGTTAAAAATAACCCATGTTAAAATTGTAATAACGAAGCGTAAAATTCCAGATAACAATACAGAACAAGAGGGGAAAAATAGAATTCAGTGTAAAATAGTCCCAACATTAAGGTAATTGCAGCATCATGAAAGTATGCATATTCACTTTGAATATATCATTTTAACTCAGCGGGACATAAACCATAAGACTATATGAAACTGAACGGGAAATCAGATTTTAGCCTCTACTTTTTGGTGCCTTAGGTAAAACCACTCTTAGCGCTTTCAGATTCCTGTATTGTACTAAGCTATAATTTGTTTAAGCATATTCATCTGATTCAGTTACTATTCCATAAATTACAAGTCATAATTGGGGGTTTACACAATACATTAAGACAAGCACGTCATTATGACTTAATATAATGAATGACAGAGGAACCTGCCACTATGATAATTCTTACCTTAATTGCTGTTAGAAGGACTACAATTAGAAAATATGCATGAAATGCTTTTATTGGAATTCTTAAAGTCTGAATTCAGGTGAAGAGTCAATTATGGGACAATAAGCTTGTAAGCGTGTGGGTCTGCACTTAGTTGTTTAAACGATTCCGAAGCAGAAACGAACAAAGCAAGACATTTAAGACCTGTTTACCCAGGGACCAATAGGACCGAGTAAAAACTTTAGGGGTTGCATTAAAATCTCAGCTGTACTGTACATAGCTATTGCCCTTAGCGGCGTGGTATCGAAGACTTCTCACTTCCTGACTGAATTACAGAGGAACTGCAATGGGATGCTCCCACCCGTGAGCAGGAACAAACCGCGCTAAAGGAATTGACAACGCTTAGCTGTAATTTGCACCGACAAACTTCTTCCTGCTGTCTATCAGACAACAGCATAACTGACACAGAAGAGGGAGGGAGGGAGGGAGGGGAAAAACGTCACCGCCCAGGACCCGGTTGCCCCGGCGACCTTAATCCAGAAGTTCCGCCTCCTAGACGCCGGGAAGGGGCGGTGTCCACTGGGAACGCCGTCTCCATGGTGATACAGCTGGGTGCAGCATGTCGGATCTTGGCTCTGAAGAGATCGAAGAGGAGGCAGAGAATGATTTGGGGGTCAGTGGGGGCTATGGGGATGGGGGGGAGACAAAGAGAAGGGGCTGGCTATAAATGACCACGGAGCAGAGGAGTAGGAATGAGTCAGAAGTTGTAAATGCGAGGCTCTCCCATGGGAGCTGCTTTTCTGAGTAAAGCCCGCGTGGCTGGACATCTTTTTCAGTTGATATTTTTCACGGTGACTCTTTTGCTACTAGATTTGTGCATATTTTTTATAACGATAGGAACATTTGGAAAAGACAAATGCTAATTATCATAAATCATGAATTAAGCTTATTATAAACCAGTGCAGAAACAATTAAAATTCAAAAATTGGGGTGGCAACAAGTTGCCAAAATATTATAGTAAAGCACAGAAGATTCTACGAAATGTATTCTTTAAAAAGTGCAATTAAAATAAAAGCAGAAAGTTGACTATTTGTCCTTATTTTTTTAAGATTCAAATAAGGAAGCCAATATGTATACCTCACATTGCTTTTAAATGGGAAGGAGCTGTATTCTACTTGCAGAACACATTAACTGCATGCTTGAAGGTCTTGGGTTCAGCTTCTAGCAATAGGAACAATCTCTGTTTGAAACTTTGGACATTTCCAGAAGAATAATAGTGTTTTGGGCAGCAAAAGCAAGTATGATCTTGCAAGATTTTAAAAATACCAATATTGTTTCAGGGCAGTAATAGTGTAGTACTGAACATCATAGTCTAATAACAGTGTAGTACTGAACCAGTGGTCTGACTCACGATAAAGCAACTTCGTGTATTCCGATGTTTATATAAATACAGCTTTGAAACATTTTAATTCCCTAAGCATATTAATGTTATTGTTTAGTATATGTATCAAGTGTAGCTAAGCAATGACTCTGGTGATCCCATAGTAGCTCGAATATTGGACTGTGATCAAGGAGATGCAAATTCAAATCTCCATTTGGTAATGAAGCTCATTCGCTGACTGCTCAAATCAGTATCACTCTGCTCCTATCTACAAGGTAGTTCTTATATTGATAACATGAGGCAAGGTTTTCATGACTGGAGCATCTGAACAGCAGCATAGAAATGTCATACAGTATGGTCGTCATTGTTACTTCACTAGGAATATGAAGGTGGACGCAATGAGGCTGGTGAACGGCATGGACATGGGAAAGCCAGATTACCCAATGGAGA
>NW_015387611.1:7102-8425 GCF_001527695.2 Protobothrops mucrosquamatus
AATTTGTATACCCCCTGATGTCCAATGATTATGTTTGCAAAATAATTTTAGGAAGGGAGTCCCTTAATTGCAGAGCTAGGGGTAGCCCCAAAGCCTTGATAGTGGGTAGTCTTATGACTGAAGCTCCTCCCTTTTGTGCATGAGATATTGATCCGTATATAAAGCATTGATCACACTGTCATGCCTGTTACCTTTGGGGGGTTTTTTTGCTTCCCCTGTAGATAACAGAATAACAAAGTTGGAAAGGATCTTGGGGGTCGTAGTCCAACCCCCTATTCAAACAGGAAATTCTATAGCATTTCAGACAAATGGTTGTCCAAGATCCTATAGACAGAAAAATCCCCAAATCAAGTAAGATCTGAGCATGCTCAATAAGCATAGAATGCAACTGAAAACCCCAAAAAGAGATGGAATACAATGGTATCACTGGAGCAGTCTATTGTATAATATTCTACTGTATGTCTCACTTGTTTTGTATTAGGCCATTTTCCAGTATAAGCATTGCAATAAAGCATCTCTGTAATATATATGTTTCAGGGACTATATAGATTTAAAAATGGTGCAAGGTACATTGGTGAATACCTTGAAAATAAAAAACACGGCAATGGGATCTTTATTTATCCAGATGGATCAAAATATGAAGGTACTTATATTTTCTTCATTCAAATAGCACCGCATCATAGACAGAAAATTATTGAAGATATTAGTATCTAATCATGTTGTTAAATCAAAGGAAATATACCTAAGTATAATTAATATGCATGTGAAAATAGGTTTCTTTATGATTCTGTTTGCACATTCCTTAAAGCCAGAATATATTTATTTATTTATTTATTTATTTAACATGGATTTATATGCCGCCCTTCTCCCTATAGGACTCAGGGCGGCTTACAGCATATTAAAACACATAAAACATCATTCCCCCATAAAAACCTGTTAAAAACCAAATATTTTTTTTTCGCTGTATAATTAATTAAAAATTAAATTAAAATTGTCCCTATTTAAAAATTCTCCCTAGGCCAGACCCGCTTGTTGAAAAAGCCATGTCTTGAGGGCGCGGCGAAAAGGTAGGAGGTCCGGAATCGTCCGGATCTCGGGGGGTAGTTCGTTCCAGAGGGTGGGGACACCCACAGAGAAGGCCCTCCCCCTGGGGGTCGCCAGCCGACATTGCTTGGCCGACGGCACCCTGAGGAGGCCCGCTCTGTGGGAGCGTACCGGTCTGTGAGAGGGGATCTGTGGCAGAAGGCGGTCTCGGAGATATCCAGGCCCGATGCCATGGAGCGCTTTAAAGGTGGTAACTAACACCTTAAAGCGCACCCGGAA
>NW_015387611.1:11150-16235 GCF_001527695.2 Protobothrops mucrosquamatus
CATCTTTTGAGATTATGGCTGTATGATAATTTTATTTATTGTGAGACTAATAGACTACAGTAGATGAAAATGTTGTCAATGATTTTCCAACTAATATGGGTTGTGCAATTTCTACAGCCCTAATTATGTAATTTAATAGAGGGACCATTGATATATTCATTGTTTTTTCCTGAGCAACATAGAAATCTCATTTAACAACAATTCTTAATTCTAACAGAAACATTTATTATTAGTTATCTTCTTTTCTTTTACTATATCTTGGATATCCTGGTATTGGAAATGATTAGATTTGTTTATGATTATAGTTTATACTATTTTACTCCATTAGCCATCCAGAGAACGGTGTTATTAGACAGCAATATAAATATAGTAAACAAAGGAAGACTCTTTTTAGCTGAAAATCAATATACATTACCTGTTGCAGCAACCCAGCGGTTTGCATTCTTATTGAAGATATATCTCTATCTATATAACACGTAGACATTTCAATGCAGATAATTTAATCAATTATTTAAATCAGATTTTTCTTAACACTTGATTATTTAATTTGCCTTGATTTAAATTAATCCATTCCTTGACAATGTGAGGAAGATTTTATGCAGGATTAAGGGTAAGAATTTCTTCTGTCTTAATACAAAGCAACCTTTTTCTCTCTCCAATAGACATGGGCAAGGTACTTATTTCTATGCATTAACTGCTTCTAAATATGTTGGCACTTGGGCAAATGGGCAACAAGAAGGAGCTGCTGAACTTGTTCACCTAAACCACAGGTTCCAGGGAAAGTTTGTGAATAAAAATGTATGTATGTAAGAAATTATATTGCTTTCTGAAAAATGTGCGTTAGGCATAGAAAATAAAAGACTTTCAGCTTCTTTTGTATCTAACCCCATTTTAATAATGATCATTCTGGTATACAGAAACTCATTTCGTACAGAAAACTCCAGTATTTGCACAGCCATTTAGATGAACAAATATTTTTCAACCACTGTTTTGAAGGAGCCCTAGAGATATTTTGATTAGCAAGAATATGTTTGTTTTATTTTCATATGAATTTCATAATGGCGGCAACAAAAGCCATTCAGAATCTTGACCATATTTTAAAAAGCACATTTATTATTGCATAAGGTTTGGGGGGCTTCAGTTTAGCAGAGGCACGGAGTGTGGACAAACATGTAGAAAAATGTAGAAATGAAGTTAAAAGAAAATGAAAGAAGGTTTTCATGAAGAACAGTAACGATCTTCAAGTCAGGAACAATAGATCTTGTAAGATTGAAATGTTTTCTCGCTGATTTCTGAGTGTAGTCCTTTCTGAGGTTCCCCCCCCCCCCGAGAAACTAAACTGTTTATTCTTACACAATCCTGAAGGAAATTGCTGATAGATGCCATGGATGGTACAGCATAATTGTGGAAATATTTTGTGTTTTTAGAATATAAAACTGTTGAAATACTACTAATATAAGTTCCTTTGTTTATACAGCCATTAGGTGCTGGGAAGTATATATTTGATATTGGATGTGAGCAGCATGGTGAATATTGTCAGGAGGTAAGTGCTATTGGGTTAAATCATACTAACAACCAGGAAGCCCAGAATTATACTTTTATTTTTACTGTATTTAATTCTGTCTTACAGTTAAACAATAACATGATAACTGTTACAACAAACTGGATATCATAATTTACGTGTAGTTTTATAAAACAATAAAGCCAACATTTTTGATAGCTAGCAATGCTAAAATCACTTCAACTATCTGGCTTATTCTTTCTAGAAGGAAAGTGATTTTGATTTTCCTCTCCTTCCCCATTCATCTTTTGGAGCAATACTTGCCTTGAATCCACAATGACCTTGGCCAAATAGGGCGGAAGAGGATTCTGTGCAATATTCACTTTTCCCTAACTTTGCAAGGTCAGTGGAATCATCTAGTCGTTGCATTAATTATAATTAAATCATAATTAATTAAAGCAAGACTTTAAGAGCTTCCTTGTTGTCACTTGATGCATCAATAGTTTGCCCAAATCAAAAGTAACAATTTTATAGTTTTGTGCAGTTATTGAAAAGAGATTGCCATTTTATATTCTGTATGCAAAAAAGGCAATCTATCCTTACTGAATATAGCAATAGCAATAGCACTTACACTTATATACCACTCCACAGTGCTTTACAGCCCTCTCTAAGCGGTTTACAGAGTCAGCATATTGCCCCCAACAATCTGGGTCCTCATTTTACTGGCCTTGGAAGGCTGAGTCAACCTGAGCCGCTCAGAATCGAACTCCTGGAATGAGCAGTGAGTTTGCCTGCAGTACTGCATTCTAACCACTGCACCCCCGCGGTTCTTTCTTTCCTCCTCTCTTTCCTTGGGTGCCTTGATTTCATACAGAATTCACTTAAACCTGTGACTTCTCCGTTCATGTACCTTCAGTGCAAAACTGAACAAGTTGTGGCATTCAATATTTGCTATAAAAATTCACACGAAAAATTATTTTGTGGAATAGATGGCAAAGAACTGCCTTATATTCAAAGCAGTGAGAAGCTATCAGCCACTGACATGACATAGAACAAAATATGTGAGATTAGATGTCTTGCTTGTATGTACTTGAATTAGACGTTTTAATGTTTTTTTATTGCTTTAATGGTTTTTACTCTTTTTAGTGTTTTTTAAATTTTTTATTAAGATTTTAATTGTAACATATGTTTTTGAATTGTAGCCTGCCCAGAGTTGTTTGCTGAGATGGGTGGCTATAGAAATCATTCATTCATTCATTCATTCATTCATTCATTCATTCATTCATTCATTCATTCAATCAATCAATCAATTAAATGTAAAGCAAGCATACCTAGTTTTCAGACATACATGATTATCATGCATCTTATCCTTTGTGAATGTTGTGTAGCAGTTAAGTTTATCTCACAAATACCCTGTGTTGTTTTAATAAATCTGCCTTTCCCCAGAGCTTTCAAACTTTCCTCCTTGAACTTTTAAAATTTGTATAATAAAAATAACATTTCATTTGATTCTTTTTGTAATTTGCTTAGCTCATACAGTACTGTACAAACCAAGGAAAAAGAAGGAGTAACAAACAAATATCTTCTACTCAGAATTATGAGAAACAATTAGCCATTGAAATCTTTTCAAAAGAGGTGCCTGTTGGCTTCGAAAATAGAATGATTTTGCATGATTTGCTTGCATGTCACTTAAGTTAGAAAGAAATGTAGGGTAAACATTCCTTTGGTGTATTAATTGGCATTATATTCCCCACACATCCTAAATAATTATTTTAGCAATTTTTTGCTTGTTTGCTTGCTTTTGTTTGAATATGGTGGTTCATTTTTATTTATAGAGACTATATTTGCAATTTATGTTGGTAGAGAAAATACTTTATTTCCTAGAGTTTCCAGATGATTGAGTGAAACACAGCGATGGATTAAAGTGAATTATAGGGGCAATGCAATAGAAGTGGGACTTTCTTGGATAGAAAGACAAACCAATGGCAGATGGGATGGCCAATAGGTTTCCTAAAATAAATTTTATGAAATGCTGCATGGCAAATTTATCTAGCAGCACTTATATATTTAAGGGATAGCGTTTGAGTCACAACACATGCTTGTCAGTTGTGCACCTTCTTTAATTCTCCATGCATCTAGCTGTTTTAGGGGGAAATATTCTTGAACTATCAAAAGTATCACAAAATGCCAGTATTCAGTTATTAGGTTTTTGTTGTTGATGATAAAGCACCTGGCATTTTCTTGGTAAATATTTCCAAAATGGAGAGTGGATTCTTTCAGCATCATTTTAAGGATATTGAAATCACAGAAGCAATGCACAGATTAAAAAAATGGCATCTGATTAATTAGATTTAACATAATGTTGCAGAGTAACACAAATATTTCAAACCAATTAGTCAAAGCAAGATTTGTCACTAAATAGGTCATAAATGTAAGGTTAGACAATACTCTCCCAGAAAATAGCTCCAATGTTTAAATATAGAATATTTTTGAGTCAAACACAAACCAGGAATTGGTGATATAAAAAAATTAGTCTATTTGAAGACCCCAAACAAGGAAGCAGCAAGGAGAATGGTCCTTCTGGTAGGTCCAAAACTGTTTATGGCCTTTTTTTGTTCTGTATTTTGTGTTATGATCAAAAATTGACCAGCAGCTAGTGTACCCTTTGTAATAATAGCTGTATGTTTCTTACCTTTGATCCTTGCCAATAATTAGGCTCTAACATTCTGGAAAACTACCTGAGGTTTTTAGACAATTTTAAAGAGCACCCACCAGGAACATGGTTTAATAATTCAGGCTTGGAGAAATAGCTGGCTCTGTGCATTGCTGGGAATTGCTAAGATGCGTGAAGCATGTGGTGCATGGGTCTTCATAAACTCTTAAGAAAAGCTTTTATCACAAATAGACTGGCCATTTCTTTTTTCATTTCTATTATTGTTCTGAATATTAATCCTTCTTTAGGAGAAAACAGAAGAAGAGGAGGAAGAAGAACCTTTGGTATCAATGACTCCAAAATGGAAAGCAACAAAAATTACTAATCTAACACTGTGGGTACCTGAAGAACCACCTCCTCCAGAAGCAGCTCCAGCAGCTGCAGAAGGTCCAGCAGCTGAGGAACCTGTAGTTGCAGGTTTGTATTTTGACTTTCGAGCAATCTTTTGTGCATCCATAAATTCATTTCAGGGGTGCCAACTTAATAGATCAAAGTCTTGAGCACTTTCAGAAAGCTATATCGCTAGGCCGTACGGGTCTGGATGGGGAGAAACAGACTCAGGCTCAACCCTTCCAAGACGGAGTGGCTGTGGTTGCCGGCTCCAAGGTATGGTCAGCTGACTCCATCGCTGACTATAGGGGGCAAAATTTTGGCTCCCTCGGAGAGGGTACACAATCTGGGGGTCCTCCTGGATCCACGGCTGACACTGGAAGACCAGTTGACGGCTGTGGCCAGGGGGGCGTTTTACCGGGTATGCCTGGTACGCCAGTTGCGGCCTTTTCTGGACCGGGATGCTTTGCGCACAGTCACCCATGCTCTTGTTACCTCCCGCCTGGACTACTGTAATGCTCTCTACATGGGGCTCCCCTTG
>NW_015387611.1:18019-88235 GCF_001527695.2 Protobothrops mucrosquamatus
TTATTATTATTATTATTATTATTATTATTATTATTATTATTATTATTATTATTATTATTATTATTATTATTATTATTATTATTATTATTATTTTATACTCACATATGGATCTTGTGGTAATGCCTGAATTTTAGAATGTTTTGTCTTTGAAATTACCTCTTTGGAAAATCTCCCCCTTCAGCGTGGACTTCTCTTTCTGAATTGGGATGGCATTGGGAGAAGAACAAAGCAAGACTGTCTTTTTTTCCTTAACACTTTTACATTGTTTTAATCAGTGCTTTTCTTCCTCTGTGTTAGGAATTTCTCTTGCTGTATTTGTCTTACAAAGAAAAAAAAAAAGACTTTTGTCATCTGTTTGGAAGGAGAATTTCACGTCGTACATTATTAATGAAAAGACATAGCACAGAAATTAAGTAAGGCAGAGATTACTTGCTTTTCTAATTTTTCCTTCCCTTCTCCGCACCTTTATTTCAGCTGGTGAGGAGAGTGCTGCTGAAGGACCCTCAGAAAGTGCAGAGGCTGCTGCAGAGGCAGGGGAGGCCACTGAAGCAGCCTCTTCACCGAAAGATATGGAGGAAGAAGAGGAGGCAGCTAAAGATGACCAAGGAGATCAGGGTGAGGGGAAAGGGAGAGGGAACATGCAGTGAATAAGTAAGCTGGTTACTCAGAGAGGACTTCTGCTGAGTATTAAGTATTTACACAATTTATCTCCTGCTTTTTGATTAAAAGACATGGTATACAAAAACAGTACACAAGACAATGCTAATGTCTTAGAACAGTGGTGGCGAACCTATGGCACGGGTGCCAGAGGCGGCACTCAGAGCCCTCTCTGTGGGCACGCGCGCCGTCGCCCCAGTCCTAGGCCTTCAGCTGGGTTTTATAAAACCTTTTCGTTTTAGGCCGCCGCCGCCGTGTGCAAAAAAAGAAAATGGTTTAATCAGTCAATTTCAACTTCTTGCGGGGAAAAAAAAGATCTTGCAAAGTTGGAATTGATTGATTGAACTTTTTAGTCGCACCCAGTCTGCCGTTATCACCGCAGCCATGCCCACCCAATGGGCCACACCCACCCGGCACCCAACGATGCATAAGTGGGTTTTGGGTTGCAATTTGGGCACTCGGTCTCTAAAAGGTTCGCCATCACTGTCTTAGAATGTCTGGCACCTATTTAGAGAAAGTGCTGTGATTTTGCAAAATAGTTCTACTCCAATGTACTTGAATTAAGAAGCACCATGTTGGGAAGCTTTTTGCTGTTTACAAAAAAAGGAGGAAGGTGAAGAATCCTCAGTTTGGGCAAGGGCAAGATCACATGCCTGCCATCTTGGTTTTTTTGCTTCTCCTTCCCACCCACCCCTTTGAGGAACCTGTTCAGGTAGACATTCAAAACTGCATTGTTTTTGAATGTGGATGTAAGAGTTAGGCTCTCTGTTCCTGAATCATCATGTTGGAATATAACATTGTACAAAATTGCAAAACCGAATCTTTACTAATAATGGATATACAAAGCTTTTTTAAAAAAAAAACCTTTACCAATATCCAATTGAACACCATTCTCTTTCTTCATAATCTGTATTTAATCATCATGCTCCTGATTTCTCTAAGATTTTCTTAGCATTTTAAAATCTATTTTGCTCCGTTCTTTCTTTCCTGTCTTGTAACATTGTCTATATTTGGTTTTAGTTTAAGCCACTCAAGGAACTGTTTTCAGATTCTTTGGTTTGAACTACTACTTACAAAACTGAGAGTTCACAAAGAAGAGTGTTGCTATTTTTAATGTTAGTCTGTTTTTTTCCCCTCCACAACCATAGCTGAAGAAAAGGAAGAAGATACAAGAGAATCTGAACCTCAAGAATAATGGACACAAATTACAAAAGCATGGAAAGGAATTAGTTTTAATTCAGTCACATAAAGTTCATTAATTGAGAATTTGAATACATATTGAATTCTCTCACTGAAATCATTGGCTAATTGTGCTGAGTATATGACTTCAATTTCGGTAGTTTATTAGCTGGTTTGCTTGCTTAATGTTGGAAGCAGCAGACTTGTTTCTTTTCTGTCTGAGGTAAGATTTCCACTTCCATCTTTACTCATTCCTACCTCTTTTCTTCCTCCCCAACCCCCTCACCAAAAAAATAAAATGCTATCTTTTCTGAATTATTTTCAACACTTTAAAAAAGTTTGTTATGCATAGTTTAAAGAAACAATAAAATTTATATTGACTAAATTATATTGACTTATTTCTTCTCCTACATAATATTACATTTTTTTTTTCACTCTCTGTCCTTTTCCTTCTGGTCCAATAAAATTGCAAATAAATTCTGTTCAATTTTCTGCATATCCCTCCAAGAGATTTTGTACAATCCAAGCCATACTCTTTGGTCAATTATGATTCTAAGGGAATTAAAATTAACTACAGCCAGCTTCAACCAATGGTTTAAAAAGATTGGAAGACAGTACATAGACTGGAAGAAAATAAGCATGGAAACAAAAACCAAGGTACCTTCTTGGCTATATCAACATGCTGTCTTACTCCAGTCACATAAATGTTCCCACCATATTCCAGAGGACTTACATGCAACCCTCAATCCAAAACAAGTAACATACCCATTGCAACCAATTACTCTGGACAGCGTACATCATAAAAACACAAAACAATTGTAACAATTCAAACAATATAAAATAAATATACAGTATATGGCTGCTGAGTTAACACAATTCCCATAGTGTTTAAATTCATGATTCTGATTTTCATAATCATAACATTTGAAGTAGCACTTTTGTAGCTGGGGATTGAAATGTTTTACTTATCCCTATTTATTGGAATCAGCTATATGTTAAGTATGAAAATATAACTTCTAAAATTATAGCTGTAATATAAACAGTATATAAACATTTTCAGATATTTATAATGTGATTTATAATAGCTAATTTTGTAGCTGATTAAAGAAAAAAGATTAAAAAAAATAAATATATTTTAGTTATAGCCAGCTTATTTATTAACTTCAGTGGTATTTAAGAGTAACAAATGACTTGATTTATTAGACTTTTGAATGTTTTCCCTACCAATTATGCTATCCAGTACGACTATTGTTTAAATTCTGTACAGATGATTGAATTTCATATTTAGAGCAATACTGATATCTTGGGAGAAGAAAGCTAAATTTTCAGAAACAAATATCAGAAGCATGCATCCACTGAATATATCTCAACAAATAGGAAAAAAATCTGTGCATTAGAAGGAAATATAAGTTTCCTAGTTGATTATACATCAGGTAGGCTAGCATGAGAAGCCTCTAGACTCACCCTTTTATCTGTACTGTGAAAAACACCTCTTGAATTTTGTATGATTCCAAATGAATTTTTTTCTTTAAACCAGCAGATGTTGTGTTTAACTAATTCCACTAGATGTCACCCAAGACTGTTGTAGAGTTATTCTAACTTTAAAACATTGGAAAAATAAACATGGAAATAAATTTCAAACTTACCTGCATTTCCAGGCAAGTCTTTTAATCAACAATTACATTTATTAAAAAAATTAAGTCTTGGGAATGAATACATGTGATATTCCCTTATTTCATTTGTAACTTTATATTTCTCCATCTCTCCCTTCCTACTTTTCTCTTTAAAAAAACATCTGTTAAGGAGCAAAGATGCTTAAATCCTTTTATAACTAGTACATAGAACATCAGAGTTGGAAGGAACCTTGGAGGTTTTCTAGTCAAGCAGGAAACCCTATACCATCCCAGACAAGTGGTTGCCGAGTCTCTTCTTAAAAGCCCCCAGTGTTGCAGCACCTACAACTTCTGTAGGGAAGTTGTTCCACTGGTTAATTGTTCTCACACTGTTAGGAAAGTTCTTATTTCTAGGTTGCTTCTCTCCTTGATGAGTTTCCATCCATTGCTTCTTGTTCTGCCTTAAGGTGCTTTGGAGAATAGGTTGACCCCCTCTTTTTTGTGGCACCCAATCAAATATTGGAACACTGCTATTATGTCACCCCATCTTTTCACTAGACTAGACATATCCAATTCTTGCAACTGTTTGTAGGAGGACAGCATTCCCCCCAGGAAGCTAGAAGCTGATGACAAAGACAAAGACCCCTGAAATCTACATATCCCACCCAAACTCTAAAGAATGATTTTTAGGACACTGTAGGATTAATCCACCACCATCAAAATACCAAAAGGACATGCTCAAAAGCTCAGGTAAAAGTTCATGCCACAATAACATGAAGAACAACTCTAAATACAAAAGCCCAAGAAGGTATAAAAAACCACCACTCCCAGCAGCATGTGGTCAGCTGCTCCAGAGCCTCATGTCTTGTGGTTCTGCTCATCAATAAATTACAACCTTCTTTCTAAAGCAGTCTCCATTTTGTTTATTCTTGGCTTGGACTGGACGCCGATGAAGATTTTTCTTTCAACATGTTCTTCATATGATTTGGTCTTGGCCCCCTAAATGGTGGAAGAATATGGTGTTGATGGAAATGTCGGGTCTTATTGCACCAAGGCCTTCTCACCCAAAGTGGTTTATCTTGAAATTTTGGGTCCAAAATTGTACTTTCTATAGGTGTCTTGGATGTTAGTACATCAAAGCAATTTACAAAAGCTTCAGCCTAGAAGGGATTGTTTCCTAAAGCTTTTCTTCACAGTCCTTCTTTTATACAGATTCCTCCAATTGTCCAAGGAGGAGAAATTTATGAATTGTTACCATCGCCTCATTCTATTTATCTTATTATCAAAGGCTGGCAACTGCTACTGCTCTTACAAATTTAACATGGGACAAGTTAAGGAAAATAATGTGTGTGTTCCCCTGGTTTTGCTTCTTCTACAATGAGTTGTTTTAATGATTCAAGAGTATTGGCAAATTGATGTCACTCTTCTCCCTCCGTCCCCAAGAACTGGGTTTTGTGTACCGTACATTGATTGTCAATTGAAGCTACTGATTTTGACCTGTAAAATCCTTCATGGCTTAGTACCCAACCATCTGCTGATTGCTAATTGCTCCAAGCAATTAGATCTAGGAGGGAAAAACTGCTGTAAACCCAACACTTGCAGAAGTTTTGACAGGGGTAGGGGCTTGAGGCAAAGAGACTGCTTTTTCACCTCAGTAACTGTCATTTCTAGTTTTCTGCAAACTTTTAAAGATGAAGCTTTTTCAGAAAGCCTTCCCTAATGTTACTATCTCATTTTTATTTCTAGTGTAGTGTTGTGCTTTACTTTTTGAATGCATTATTTTGTATTTTTTTTCCTAGGTGAGCCACTGAGAGTTATTTTTGATTGCTGCAGCATAGAGTATGTATTTTTATTAAATTTTTATATCACCCATCTCCTCTATAAGGTAATTCTGGGTGGCAAACAAATAAATAGCAAAAGAAAAAAAGAAAAAGAAAACAGAGTCAATGACCCAGAGAGAACAGAATCATGTCACATTGAGGTGATTCACCTAGGATTAGTGGTCTCTCCAGGGATTTCTCACATCAGCTTGAAGTCAATAGTTGTTGGGCAGTTCGCAGTTTCTGAAGTATTAGATTTTTTTTTATGGTCAGATAATTATATATTATTTTCATAGTAATATATTATGAGCTGCTCAGAATCAGGTGATGACTAAATTGAATTAAATAAATGAACCACATCATCAAGGAATCATTATAGAATATGTCAATAGTAGAAACTACATTGCCAGAAGAGGGAAAAAAAACCTATTTAAAACTGGAACAGTTAGACAACTTTAAACTGCTTCAGCTGTGGGTAAGACCAAGGTTCATGAAGACACATCCTTTTAAAAAAAAGCTGGGCAACTTTGTGCTATAGTAAGAAGGATGTGAAGATGACCCCTGAGTCAATGGTGTAACTACAAGTTTTTATTGCAAATATGACTATTGGCCAGTCTGAGTCCTTACTTTTTCTTCCACAGTGCAACCGTTGGGGCCAAAATCCATCCAGCTACAATTTGCTTTTTACAAATTATTTCAGAAAATTAATTGATAAACCCACACAACATTAGTAGACGTACAAAAGAAGAACAATTATTCTAGTACAAAAGAAGAACAATTGTTTACTATGTACATTGTTGGTATCTTAAGAAAATGAAAACAAATGAGAAACATTTTAGATTGAGATTTGAGAATACTGCTATTGCCAAGGTTATGCACATTTATTCCCTGACCATCTAGAAAACGATTTCAAATGTGTCAAGATACAAAAAAAGTCTGAATAGCATAAATAATAGATAAGAGACTTGTGTACATTCATCAAAATGCACAATAAGTTGTCTTAATGGTTCAAAAATATTGGCAATCGATGAGTGCATTTCCACTCATTTCTCCAGCAGTTGTCACCTACAACGATCATTCCACCAGAGGGCGCTATCCTGCTTCTTTTAAGCTTTGCGGAAAGTCCAACTACATTTGGCTCCTCCTTCAGGTTTTCAACCCAGATGGACTGTATAATAAATATGACTTAACTTTCACAATTACTGTACTGCCTGAATTTTCAGTTATTCCTTTTCTGCCCTAAGCTTTTGTCTATAAGACTGTATGCAGGGATTTTCTTGTTTTTAGTTATGCCATGTAAATTAAATTATTTTAGGTGTCATGTGAATTCCCATCTCAGGAAATCTCCAACAAATATTATACAGATATGTCAGCTTACTTTTCATCAGCATAATGGATTTTAGAACAGCAAAACAGTAAACAATCATTTTTCTTCAATTGTACTGCAAAATACAGAACAATTCTAGCATCTTACAATTACTGAAATTATCTAGTGGAAACTAATGCGTAGCCAATTAAAAATAATATAAGCATCATTCTTCGTTTATTTTAAGTTAACTATACTTAAAATTTTAAATTTAAACTTCAAATATAGTTAAGAAGTACATTTTGCACTTGTCATGGAATTATTTAAAAAAGAAGGGGAAAAAACCCTGTCAACCATGGCTTTCCTGAAGTTCCATACAAAAATCTTAGCGAGGCCTTTTCTTTCTATTAAATCCAGCTCCTGAGTTCAGAACAGATTTGGCTGTTAGCCCAAGAAAACAGACTGCAGTGCGTCCTTTTGGGCTATGAGACTGCAGATATAAATTCAATTATTGTTCAATTGTCCTCAGTAATGTGTTTCCAGTTAAATGCAATATTGGCTCCATGAGTTAACATTTCAACTGGTGGATTAACCATCTGCCATCTTTTCTCCTCTTTCATCTCTCTGCAGAAACACATGGCTAGAGATGGTACCTAATAAAATGGAAAATTCATGAGGTCCATGAGAAGAGAGACAATAATTTGGAGAGAAACAAAAAGATGTTCTATATATGCCAACACGATCATACAAGAAGTAGTTTTCATTATCTGTCTATGTGAGTCTAGGACAGGGGTAGGCAACCTTGGCTCTTTTATGACTCATGGACTTCAACTCCCAGAATTCCTGAGCCAGCATGGCTCAGCTTGGAAACCTTTCCCTTTACCCTCAGCATAGCTGGCTCAGGAATTCTGGGAGTTGAAGTCCACGAGTCATAAAAGAGCCAAGGTTGCCTACCCCTGTAGGACTAGATACCTGAGACTTGTTAAGGATCCCTGAAGGGAAAAGACAAACTATAACCTTGTTTCCTGACCAACAGTTAAGAAGAAGATGAAGAAAAGAAATTTTCTGAGGTCTACATATGGATCATTAATGTGAAAAAGCAACATCTGGGTAACTTTGGGCCATTCACTCTCTCAGCCCAATTCACCTTACAGGGTTATTGTGGGGAAAATAGGAGGAGGAGGAAGGAATATTAAGTATGTTTTCCACCTTGAGTTATTTATAAAAAAAATAACAAAGGCAGGATGAAAACAAACGAACAAGTGAATAAATCTGAAAAACAGATGATCTATGTCACCAATATAAGGCAGTCTGATCTTATATACTGGTCTGCTTGGTTTGAAAAGAACAGAACAGAACAGAATAACAGAGTTGGAAAGGACCTTGGAGGTCATCTAGTCCAACCCCCTGCTCAGGCAGGAAACCCTATACCATTTCAGACAAACGGCTGTCCAGTCTCTTCTTAAAAACTTCCAGTGTTGGAGCATTCACCGCTTCTGGAGGCAGATTGTTCCACTGATTAATTGTTCTAACTGTCAGGAAATTTCTCCTTAGTTCTAAGTTGCTTCTCTCCTTGATTAGTTTCCATCCATTGCTTCTTGTCCTGCCTTTGTTTATTTTCATGTGTAATATTAAAGGTGCTACTAGCCAGTTTATTTTATTTCTATCATTTTAATAAATGACTTTGCTTTACTTCAAAAATTGCCAAGGGTGATGACTGATATTTCCTAAAAGAAATCATGAGAAAAGCTCTACCTGAAATCCTTTAAATTTATTTCAGATTAGGTAGGTACCTCAATTTAGTGCAAAGCAGCTGTTCATATTTTTAAAAATACATTGAAGTTTTCTTAGCCCTGATTAAGGCAAGAGATCATGAATTCAAACTCTGTCTTAGCCATGAAAGCCAGCTGGGTAACTTTGGACTAGTCATTCTCTCTCAGTCCAATCCACCTGACAGGGCTGTTGTGGTGGAAAAAATAGGAGAAGGGCAGTGTGTTGGATATGTCCCCCCACCTTGAGTTGTTTGTAAAAATAATTGTTGGATAGAAATAAAATAAAATAAAAAAAAATTAAATTAAATTAATAATAAAATAAAATATAATAAATAGATCTCTAGACTCCACAGGTATCAGACTAGGAATAATGCAAACTGTAGTAGTTCAAAACCTCTGAAGGGTGCCTAGTTGGTGAAGTCTGAATAATAGATATAAAACGAATTGATTGACAATGTTAAATTCCTAAATTACGAAGAACCAGGAAAAGGCAAAACTAAATAAGGCAGTTATAATGGCAGTGTACAATGTCTTACCCTTTGAACAAACTTAGCAAATTCACTGCTTTCTCTGGCAGGCAGACCCAGTAACGGCCGGATGATGGAATCCAGAGATGAGCAATGACCAATGATCAGAAGGGTGCCTGTAGACAGAAATGGGATTTCTTGAAGTGTCATACTAAGGTACTGGATATGAGTTTTTCCTAGACCGGTTTTCCCCAATCTGTGGTGTAGAAGAATATTGGGAATATTTTCTAGACCTGTTTCCCCTGTTTTTTGAAGTCCTATTTCTAATACATTTTCAGCTTTTTGACAACTGTGGGTCAAATTTATTTTTTCAAAGGCTGGGGGATTAAATAGTGCAGTATCAGCCCCACTCTGCAGACCAGACTAGGGAATCAACTCTCCAGGGAGGTCCCAAAGGTGCTTTTTTCAAGAGGCAACTGGGCTTTCTTTGTTTTTTCTTGAAGTTGTTTTGCTTCAGAGCTGAAGAAGCTTCTTGGATGAGACGTGAAGCAGGAAGGCTAAATTACTTTTATTGAGATTGGCTGTAACAGCAGAATCTTGCAGGTCTGACAGTGCTGTACCTCATCCCCTTCTTATACTCCAGTGAATCAGGGTGGTGTCTGCCTGAGCTACTTTTGAATGTTATCTTATTCTGGACTTTAAAAATGCTCCAGCCATCCTAACTATCTACAGGCAGTGGCTTAATGGGGTTGTGAAAGGCTGGAGGATTTTAACTCCTTTCTTTCCTCTTTGTTTTCTTTCCTCATAGTCTTAGATATGTTAAGCATATCATACCAGTATTTCTTTCATTTTCTTCTGTTTCCTGACACAAACTAGAAGGAAAACACACTGCTACCTTTGATTTACCAACAAATTTCAGTGGTGCCCAAAACTGAGCCACATGCAGTCAGAGAGGGGAATTTTCTACAGCAAAATTTTGTTTGCATTTTCACCACTGACCAAAGAATAAAGGAGGTTTACCTTCTGTTGCACAAGTATCAGTAATCTGTTTTACACTTGCAGAGCATCTGCTAATATAGTTTTCATAGCTTTCAGATGGCATCAAAGAAGAAGAAGGGAAGTGACATCTGTTAACAAAACAATCCACTCGGTTAAAATTTGACTTACAGCAGGAATGGATAATTGGAGTCCTTGGCCACCAGTTCTTTTTCAGCTGTTGATAGAGAGACTGTCTGATTGTGCTACTGAGATCCAAAACAACTTGCTTCTGAAAATTAGCAGAATGTCTGCCATTTCAGTGGAGTACAGATGTTTGTCTCTTTATACACTTAGAACATTTTTTTTATAAATTCTAATCTCCCTCTGAATCCCTGTGCTATTCTCTTATACAATGTGGCTTTGAATATTTTTGGATCATCACTCACCCATTTTAGATTAGGGGGCAAAGCTTAAATCTTTGCAGCCCACCTGTAAAATAATGCATGTTTTTGCCTGTAGCAACTGTTACATTTGGATCATTTGAATACTGTTGCTGTTTCATTATTGAGCTCTCATTATGGCTTGTAAAATCATCCTAGATTAAGAGCCAGTGGCCAAACTTAACTTTTACCTTAGGACCTTGCTTCAACCAGAAGAACAAAAAAGTGTCAGAGGTCAGGAAAAAAAATCTAGATTTGGTATAATTTATATTGTATCCTTTTCATTATGGTATAATAAAAAATGCTAATTTGATGGCAATTTCTGGAAGGACTCTGGTGCTATATCTGAATCTTTTAAGGGCAATATGTGGCTGAGTCTAAGCTTCAGGTTTAGATTTTGTGTCCTTCTTGATGTACATGTGGAGATCTCATATAAATGGGCTTCAATGGAGGAAGCAGTACATGGATTTCCTTATGTCTGTAAATGAAGGATTCTCATCGATTGGATGATTGGACTGCTGCACTGATACAAGCTGCAATGGTTGAAATTGGATTGGCTCTCCTGAAATCTAAAATCCATGGAAAATTATGATCCAATTTCTCCCCCCCCCCGGTAATATATTCAACTTCATAATGATGTGATCATTTCCTCCCCAAGTTCTCACTGCTATAACCTCTTCAAGTAGCTCTTCCCTGTTGGTTAGTAGATCAGTGAGAGCCATTACTATTGACTTTCCTTTAGCCTTTTGGAAAATAAAGTAAGAAGAGCACTAAAGAATTGCTGGGATCTTGCAGGTTTGGCCTACCTGATTTTCTTGGAAATGCTTATGTAGTTGAAGTCGCTCATTATTACTGTTTTTTTCTTTCTTGAAAGATCTATAATCTGGTCCAGAAGAATATTCTCCAGGTCTTCTGCCTGGTTTGGCAATGTATTGTTTATATCCCACAAAAATATATTTCTTCCTTCCTCATACAGTATTCTTACTCAAATGCTCCAACTAGACCTTTATACTCATATCCCTGAATCTCAAAAAAGAAAAGAAAAGTGTACTTCCTTCAAATATAAGGGCATTCCTTCTCCTCTTTTCTCTGATTATTCCTTTTGATTAGTTACACACTCCATTCCTTACTTTTTATTCATGGGCTTCATCCTTTAAGATTTTAGCAATATCTACCAAATTTACCTTCCTGTATTAAGACTCCAGTTATTCCTGATATAACTTGACTTCTTCCTTATTATTCTATACATTCTTATTATTGGGTGCCTCCACACTTTGCACATGCCTCCCAATTCCATTCCAAGTATTTGCTGTCATACTATTTTCAGAACTCTTCTCCCCCCCAAGAATTAAGTTTAAACTCCTCTGGATCACTTTGTAAAGCATCTTCCAAATACATCCTTCTTCTTCTTGTGAACTGTAATCCATCTCTTTTGTACCTCACCTCTTGCCAGTAACTGCCATGTCAGAAATGTGTTCTAGAATCAAAGGATCTAAAACATTCTAATTGGCATCATTTGCCAATCCATTTGGTCAGTTCTAAACTAGTAGACCAGCGAAATGCTGTGGATGTAGTATACTTAGACTTCAGAAAGGCATTTGATAAAGTAGACCACAACCTACTCCTTGGTAAGCTAGAAAAAGGTGGAATAGACAACATCACCACCAGATGGATCTGTAGCTGGCTGACAAATTGTACTCAACGAGTAGTCCTCATGGCACTACATCCGCATGGAGAGAAGTAAGCAGTGGGGTACCTCAAGGTTCCGTCTTAGGCCCAGTACTCTTCAATATCTTCATAAGTGACTTAGATGAGGGAATAGAGGGGAACTCATCAAATTTGCAGATGACACCAAACTGGCAGGAGTAGCCAACACCCCAGAAGACAAACTCAGGATCCAAAAAGTTCTTGAGAAACTTGAACAATGGGCCCTATCCAACAAATTGAGTTTCAATGTGGAAAAAAAAACAAAGTTTTACATTTAGGCAGGAAAAATCAAAGGTACAAGTACAGACTGAGCGAGACCTGGCTTAAAAACAGTAACGTGAGAGGGACCTTGGAGTCCTAGTGGACGATCACTTAACCATGAGCTAGCAATGTGCAGTAGCAGCCAAAAAAGCTAATACAATCCTGGGTTGTATAAACAGAGGCATAGGTTCAAGATCACATGAGGTATTAGTACTGCTTTATAAAACCCTAGTAAGACCATACCTGGAATACTGCAGCCAGTTTTGGTCACCATATCACAAAAAAGATGTTGAGAGTTTGGGAAAAATTCAGAGAAGAGCAACTAAGATGATCAAAGGCCTGGAGTCTAAAACATACAAAGAACAACTGAAGGACTTGGGTTTGGCTAGTCTAAAGAAAAGAAGAAATAGGGGAGACATGATAGCAGTATTCCAGTATTTGAGGGGCTGCCACAAAGATAAGGGGGTCACGTTATTCACCAAAGCACCAGAGGGCAGGACAAGAACCAATGGTTGGAAAATGACCAGAGAGAGAAGCAACCTGGAATTAAGGGGAATCTTCCTGACAGTGAGGACAATTAAGCAGTGGAACAGCTTGCCCCCAGAAATAGTGGGCACTTCATCACTGGAGATTTTTAAAAAGACACTAGACAGTCACTTGTCTGAGATGCTATAGGTTCTCCTGCTTGAGCAGGGGGCTGGACTAGAAGACCTCCAAGGTCCCTTCCAGCTCTATTCTATTCTATTCTATTCTATTCTATTCTATTCTATTCTATTCTATTCTATTCTATTCTATTCTATTCTATTCTTCTGATATTTTCTCTCCTACTCGATCAGGAGTAAAAAAAAAAAAGCAACTGTATCTTCTGTCACTTTTTTGCCCAGAGCTTCATAGATCCTTGCAATATCATTAAGTGTCTTGTTTTGTTTCCACATGGATCAGTGGAAAGGAATATTTGATGAGCTTTGGGAATCTTCTGGTACACTCCAAATATCTATTCCAGGAATATCAATTTCCTTTTGATGGAACAGATTGTGACTTCAATCCTTCTGAGTAGGGAAACTCTGATTATTACCATCCATTACTCCCTATTTCAGGTTGAGGGCAAAAATCCTTTCCTTGTCAAGCTTATATTTCTCAGTCCCTGAGTTTTGTGGCAGCTGCTCTTCATCCATGCATCCACAAACTTCATCAGCAGTGAAATCCTTAAAATTATTCTGAACCTCCAAAGTGTAAGAGCTCTTCCTGATAGCCTTGTACCTTTCTGGCATATTCCTCCATTTCTCCATCCCCTCTACTTGGCTTTCCTCTATCTTTCCGGAGGTGAATTGGTATTGCTGTCTGTTATAGAACTGCTTCCTATCTAATCCAAAAATTCTCCATCTTCCTTGATAAGCTAGAAGGTAAAAACTGTTGCCTTTAGCCTCTTCAACCGTTTTCCATTTCAACACTCAGCCAGCCCTTACAACATGTATAGTTCTTGCCTTCAGGAAAATTACAAAAGCATTTTTCTCCATCTCTATGTTCATCTGATGAACAACAAGAAAACAGATTCCTCTCCCTTGATCTTCCTTGCCAAATAGCTATTGAGCAAAAGCACAACCAGCATGTGAACAACCAACATAAAGTTTCGCTCTATCAAACATTATTGTAATTCTTAAAAATTGTATATGTATGTTTACAGATATATTTGGGGGTTGAATATGTGATTGTTATGTGATTTAATATGTAGATGTTTTAAAGAAACAATTGGTTGCAATTGGTTGCAACCATGAGAAATACTTATTCACAAAAATCTGCAAATGCTTTGTAAAGAAATATCCAATTGATACATTAAAAAAACTACAAAGGAAATAAAAATATAATTTTAATGTCATATATAAATTTGTCACTGAATTTTCAATGCTAATGACGAATTTCAAGAGAAGATAACAGCATTTTCAATTACATCCTGTCTATTTCACACCCCTTATATAGTTTCAGAAGATAGAAAGATTATTGTAGAAAACATTTCAGGTAGTATCATTGTTAAAATAAGATTTTGGCCAAAATACAGTAAAAACAAAATGCTGCTGCTAAAACCTAATTCATTGCAGAACATAATTCATTGCAGAAGTTGTCTTTCCCTTTGTAATACATGCTTAAACCAACAAAACCCCAAACCACTTCTCTCACTTCTGTAAGCAATTTTCACAATTTCAGCATCAATATGGTAGATATTTCAAAATCTGAAATGTACTTTGCTGCAATAAGTCAACGGCTAACGTTACTTCCTGTTCTGTTTGTGGGTTTGCAAATGCTAAAAAATTGTACTGAACCACAGAACTAAGTTGCTGTGGAAAATAAGGAAACAGTATATGGTTAGCTGTAGAAAGCAAATAATTTTTGGCTGTACTAAGTCCATATCAACATATATGATAATGAGTTATTAATGATCTGAAAGTGCCATAAAAATAGAATTTAGTGGTTTGGTTTTTAACTTAAACAAACCTTGTTGTATTGTTCAATGTGGTTCTTGGTTTTACTCCCAAAGTTGCTTCTTAATTGTTTCTTTTTAAAATCCTCACAGAGACTACCTAAAATAGCATAATAGCCTTGTATTCCCCTGTGAGAATTATTGGGACCTGCCACTTTCAAACTGAACTTTTATTTATGAGTGATGCCATTCATTCCCTTGCACAAAGCAATTGCTTGCTTATACAAACCATTGGCATCGCTGCTTCACGAGGAAGGCATTGCATTGGTTATTAGAATAGAAGCTGTACACATAGGAGCAGTGTATATAAGCTTCAGAATCTACGATTTCAAGAGTTCAGATCAAATGTGTTTTTCACATGGCATCTGTTTCTAGCTATAACCAGTGCAATGCTTTCAAGAAACCTATAAGCACGATATAAGGCCAACTGTCTTCTTAACAGTTCACCTTTAATCCTCAGTTGCATAGAAACTAGGGATAATTCTGTCATTAGCTTCTGTACTTATAACACATAACCAGCAAAACTAGACTGCATTCAGCTTCTAATCAGTGTTGTAACTATGACTGGTCAGGGCATAAATCCAGGAAAACCCATTAAGGCGTCTCCCAGTTACTGACCATAAGTGGCAGCTGATCAGAGGTTTAGCAGGACATCACAGTGCTCCGGTTAGAAGGTGGTGAGGATAAGCCAAGAGATTGCATTTAAAGTTAAATGTAATATTTAGCTATTTGAATTGGGAAGCACACCACAAGTAAAGTGACTCCACCCTGATTAGTTTTATTTGACAAGACTTCCAGAACTTTGGGTGAGTAGTTTCCCAATGTAACACTCCCCATTACATTGACATAATCAGCATTTAAGAAACATATTCTGAATGGCAAAACCTACTTGTATGTGGGATCTATGCTGTAACCAAGCTCACTCAGTTCTTTTTCTGTCATAAAAGAGGGAGCAGTTGTGCTTGTCTCCCACTTAGTCCATTCAAACAGTCCAGGTTCTATCCGAATTTTAGCTTTCTGTTCTATCCGGAGCCCTGTAATTGGAAAACAAAAAAATAAAATAAAATGAAGATCAATCTTCAGATCTGATTCCTTCATTCAATAAATATCCAGTTTATTTAGCTTATAAATTCAAATAAAAAACAAAATAAACAGATAAAATCTAAGGAGGAAAGAAAATCATAGATGAATATGACTACTTAAAAGGTGTAGACTTGATCTAAGACAGATTTTCTCTGAAGCAACTGAAGATAAAGCAAGATGGTTTTGAAAATTCTCATTTATTCAGAAGGGCAAAGAAAATTAGAAATGACTAGTTAAATATATTTCTACCCCCTTCCCCTTCCCCAATAAAAGGAAAATGGGGAAAGGGAAAGGAGAAGGCATAGTTTAAAGGCAGAGCTTCAATTACAATGATTAGGAAAAGGAATGTCTAAGCGAAGTATCAACAATGCTCTTTTATAAGCTGCTTTCATTAGCAGCCATATTACTGAAAGAGTAATGTGAATTTCTTGTCCAAACCAGAGGAATAATTTCCTTGAATTCCAATCTTTTGAATCCCAACATTAATGTACCTTCGGAGATGGTTAGGATGGTGGTACTTAAATTTTGCTAGGTAGGAGAAAAGGAAGTTATCTTATAGTAACAGGAACAGAAAATTGGTAGAGCAGCAAACCTGCTTGTATTGGAAAGCCTTACCTTCTAATATATGCTGAGCAGTTTGAATACAGTGTAATGCTGGAGAAGAGTATACACAGCCAACAATCACTTCTTTTTCTAGCAAGGCTTCTCCTATTAGTAGGAGAGAAAAATATTAATTTTTCTTTTCTTCACACAACAAAGGGGTGGGTACAAATTAATACATTTTCAGGCATGTCAGTTGAAATTGTTTCAAACAACCAAACTGGGAACATTTAATTGAGTTCTGTACAGTTTTAATGTGGTCTCTTAGTGGATTGTATCCTCTCCCTATATATAAACACTCCCCTCCCACAACTCCTTTCAAAATGAAAAGAAGTTATTAGAATCTTCATTGGTTTTAGTAAGTAGATAATTAAAAATGTTGTAAAATGTAAAAAAATGAGTATTAATTCATACTTATATCTATGCAATATGAGTATGATATAAAATCATGATTCCTTTACATTGTTTCTAAGGATGCTCTGAAAGCTGTTCAGGCATTATTCTTCCACAGCTAACTAAATATAGAATTAAAATACGTTTTCCCAAAAATATAATGACTTTTATGACCAAGACTTTTCTCTAAGATTTAATTTCAGGTGCATCCAGTTTAAAGAGGCTTACAATTATGATGTATGTGTTTAAAAAATAAATGTGTATGTAAATTTGTATGGATGTTATATCAAGAAAAGTCAAATAATAATTTTTGAGATTTTGAAACTCCTTATTTTTTTCCTCAGCTGCTGATTAACATATTAAAAAGCTTACCAGTCAGTCTAGATTGAAATGTGCCACAGCATGATAAAGGAGGATCATATTTATAACGTTTAATATAATCATCTTGATTTGGTAAACTGGAGGGGAAATTGAGGTCTCGTCGATAATATTTTCCTGAAACAAGATGACATTAACCTTATTTAATTTAATTTAGATAATTAACCAGTTGATTTTAACATGCTACTCTGGCGTGTAAAACAACTGATTAGTTTTCCCTCAGAATTATAATCCCAATCCTTTCTCCAAACATAAACGATCATGAAAAAGCTCCTGGTGAGTGGATGTTTTATTAATTTACATGTAAATTATTTTAAATCCCCAGTAAATTTGGGAGCTGATGGGAAGTTCATGTATGTTCTTTCAACATAATATAAAATAGATGAGTCATTGTTCTGTTGCTCATTTCTGTTAACACAATCCACAGCTCTAGACCACACCTGCCATATCAGATCTCTAAACGTTTACTTACCATCTGGTCCAAAACACTGTTGTACCCAAGATTTCCCAAACACCTGATCTACTCTTTCTCCATGGCAAATGACCAACATCTCTCTGTGGGTTGTGGTTTGTGGTGACAACTGAAAGAAATTATGTTACAATTCTGCTTATTGAAATTATTGAAAGATCAGTTTGTTCAGATGAACAAAAGTGAATTCATATAGCAACTAGATTGATGAAATTTGATCAGCCTTTTTCAACCTTCGCAACTTTGCTGGTTGGGGAATTTGGCGAGTTGAAATTCACACATCTTAAAGTTACCAAGTTTGGAGAATACTGCATTCGATTGTACTATCAGTTTCATATTTATTGTACTATCGGTTTTATATTTATAATTGTGACACCCAGAACATTGTGATAATGTAGCATGTTTCATGAAGCAAAAACATTTGCTTGAATAAAGTCTATCAATAATAGCTTTCTGTCTCAAGAAAAAATGTTGGGTCTGAGAAGCTCATAAGTAGGATGTGATATTTGGTTGTAGCCTCTACACAGAGGTATCTACAGCAGGCTACAAAAGAGAGCAAGTGATGAAGTAAGCCTCATGGCATTGCAATATTTGGTTGGTCATTCTGACAAAATTATCCTTTGCTGCAGATCTTCTGTAGATATGTTGAAGATTTAGTTGTTATGTTACATAGTTACTGAATATTTAAATATTGGTTCACTGTAATTAAACTGTTAAATAATAGAAGAAGGGGACGACAGAGAATGAAGTGGCTGGATGGAGTCACTGAAGCAGTAGGTGTGAGCTTAAATGGACTCCAGAAGAGGACAGGAAGGCCTGGAGGAATGTTGTCCATGGGGTCGCGATGGGTTGGACACGACTTTGCAACTAACAACAAAGACTATCTTTTCCAAAATGCTGTCCCCCAAATATATTAGATTACAGTATTCATCATTTTCAAACAACATGCTACGCTATATGGAAATGATGAGAATTAAAGGCAAATGCCTCTGAGAAAGCACCAGGTTGGAAAAGATTAAACTTAGTCAATTAAGATACTTTCTCAAAAAAATTGCAGGAAGAATTTACTTACCGGTATGTACATGCTATAGATTTATTCACATGAAATGAAATCTTTTCATAAAGTTGATTGACTTCAGAAAATAGATATCCTTGCCCTTTGGCAATTTTGATAATAAGATTTGAAAACTGGATAAACATTTCCTGTATCGAAATGTTTTGTACCTAAACTTGTCTTCCTCTTGGTTCTCACACATATTCCACAGATCAAGATCTCTGAATTTCAGTTACCTGATGAGCAAGCATTTTGGCTACATTCCTTGGCACTGGATTTGGAATCTTTGTTTTAAAGCGAGTTTTGATTTGGTTCTTAGGAAGTTGGCCTGCATCTGCAGAGAAAATATATTCTCTGAAACATAAATAGCAAAGAACAAAACAGAAAACAGTGAGAAAATTTGGAATGACACATATCTTTGGACCGAAGGTAACACAACACATCTCAGAAGAGTAATTTCCCTCATAAATGGAACACAGTGTTCTTACCAAGACATCTGAGCCTACACAGACAGCAAGACTCTCTCCTGTGATTAAAGTGGGAAGTAGGAAATCTAAGACTCTCCAGATAATTACAATTTTCATAAACTCACCCAATCTAGTCAATGGTCTGTGACAATGGCAATTGTATCTCAACATATCTTGGTGCTGGCAATAGGGAATAATAAGAAGGAGAATTATGGGCTCAATCTGTTAATGGCAGTGAAGCTGAACTGTTTAGTGACAAATGACATAAAGTTCAAAGGCAGAACTCCATTTCCTTAGTATTACTTTTTGGTATAATTAAATCTGCATTTTATGCAGAATAAACGGTATATTTCCCCTTCAGAGCATGTCTATCAAATTTTTGATGCTTTCTAGCATCTGCAATCAAAAATGTTCCCAAGGTTATTTTAAGCAAAAACCATTAAAAGAACATCCTTAGCTGTCAAAGACACAGAAACAATTGTAAGATTGTCCCTCAATTTAATGGCCATGACAATATGTTTACTTTCATTTTGATTTCATAAGTCTGCCTTGCAATGGTAAAATAACAGATACAATGTTGAGACCCAATTCTGTTCATTGGCCTGGTTATTCATATTTCTTGAAGCGGGATGAGGTATATCTTTTGGCTGTTGCATATTTTTCTGCTGATCTGCATTTAGGTAGGGATAGCACTGGTAAAGGTCTCTCTCTCTCTCTTTCTCTCTCTCTCTCTTTCACACACACACACACACACATACACAAGCATGCACACATATACACACAAAGCTCTTAAATCAGAATGGGGAAGTTTTCAGCCTGTGAGTTAATCACCAGACTGACCTATCTGTCTTGTGGTGCTGCGAGTGAGGTTCTGTCTCTAAAAGATGAGTTAAGAAATTTTCAACCAACTAATACTAACCTGTGTTTGACCCAGGTATCTGACTCATTGGCTTTTTCTGTGTAATTTTCAGGAAAAAATCCCCGACATCCAGTTCGGTGAGATATACCAATTGTCCAGCCCTCACATACTTCATGTTGCTGTGACCGATCAACATATATAAGATCCCCTGAATTCAGCATCAATTCATCAATATTTTGAGGCTTATACTGGAATAAGGCCCTCAAAACCTTAATAGAAGCCAGTAAAAATATTTTGTCAAATCCAAGAAAAGTTACATTTGCATATGTTTTATTTGCTCCATTCATTCATACTGTTGGAATACAACTGTAACCATACTCTTACATCACTAAGCAAATCCTTCGCTTGATTAAAAATATTTCTAAAATTCACTTCAGAACTAAATCCCACTGATTTCAGTAGAATTTATTTAACAAGAAGGAGATGGGATTTGATTGCTGGAAAATCAGCTACATTATATCAGTAGTAGGAGAAAACATAGAGTGGACAAAGTGATGCTCTTGGATTTTCATGTAATACCTTGCTAAGAAAGTGATAATTTAATTGTGTGACTTGTTATCGTGGAACACAATTATCATCAACTATAGCCAAAAGAGTTTCTCAGTAATGCATAGTTATTATTATTATTTTCACATCTCTATGCATTTGCATCCTATTTATTTTTATGTATAAGATTCAGAAAGGAATTGCTCAACAAATAAATTAATGTATAATTTTTTGACTTTATTTAATGGATTCTTTTTATCTATTTTTCAGATGTGTGGAGAACAGATCATGTTTTAGTTCATATTTATGCAGAAATATTGAAAATTTGAAAGGTTTTACAAACTTTTAAGCACTGCTCAAGCATCCACAGACAGATTTTAATTTTAAGAGAGTTAACAAACAGGGCATGCGAGTGTGATGGAAAAATTACTTTGGTTTACATTTTAGTGAAAACTTACCAAGTTTGCATTTCCTGAATTAAAACTCAGTTCTAGAGTAAGTTCAAAATTTTCAAAATTGTACTGTATGATGCAGTATCCCCATCAAAACTATGCATGAATTATATTGATTTGGGGAAAAAGTGTACAAGATCCCTATATTAATGAAAAATAGAAAATGGCATTCAAGCAAATTGCTCTGAATAGTTTTATAACAGGTTCAGAGCAGATATTCACACATATATGAGTATACTGTACAGTATGTATGAAAATTCATATATATTTTTGAGCACCATTCTAAAAACCTACAAAAAGGTACAAAAGTGGGTAAACTTAGAAACAGAGCAAGCCTGAAGTGGATGGATTCCAGGTAATATACCTACCTGATAATGGACAAAGCGCATATCCCTAGAGTAGAGAGCTGCCACCCACTGGCAACTTTGCTTAGGGTTGATTGATTTGGCCAGTTGTTCCAATGTCTTTTGATGGTGAGGATAAAATTTGTGGGCTAAAGTGAGGTGGAGTTGCTTTTTTGAAGGCTTCACACAACAATCTATAAAGAAAACATAACAATATATATATCTACAAGGCTATATCAGGTATTATTATATTATTCCTAGACTTGTATTCCACAAAGTGTTGCAGCATTGAACTGATGCACAGGGAAATCATATGACCAACCCCTCAGAAAAAAGCTCCCTTGGTTTGTATTCTTAGAAGCTAAATACATACAGGCAAGTATTAGACCATGCTCCAATACTCACAAAGCTACACAGAAGGGTCTTTTCATGTAGAATGGAAATGTAAAGGTTTGTGAGAGGAGAGGCTTCTCCTCTCGCAAACCCACTTCTCTGCTTGTGACATTGTGACTTGTGGCTTGTTGTTACCTGCTAAGACTGTAGCCTCTGCAGCAAAAGCAGCAGCAAATGATTTGATGACATTTGCAGGGCCATCGTTAAGAAAGAAGCCAATGTAGGTGCTGGAGGAATGTAGTGATAGGGAAATCATCACAGGAAAATTGCTGAAAAATTGGCTACCGGCTTTTTCTAGAGCTTCATATAAGCCATCAACCTTTTGGTCTTCACACTGGGGAAAAAAAACACCCTCTTGAGTTACAGTTACAGACTAAAGAGCTCTCTTAACCATTGAATGTAGTATAAGGTAGGAAACTAAAACCTTTAAAATAAAGATGACAAGGATATGATCAATAACAACTGAAATAAGTATAGGTCATTTCCGTCCAGTCACTGGCTTCTCTTCTGAAATCCAAGAAACTGTTCATGTTGCCCACAAGTCTCCTGACCATTTTCTTGCTGGCAATATTTGGTTCTTCTCATGAACGAATTGGACACCAAGGCTGTACAAAAACCAGTTTCCAGCCAGCTACTCCACTCTATTCCATCCCACTTTCTCTGTTTGTCTTGCAGCATCACTCAGTTGAAAAAAACACAGGGAAATAATGGCAATGGTGCTTAGTCTCACAGGGGCTGGGGGAAGTCACTCAGCAGAAAATGTTAAGGAGGGAAAAATGCTTGCCTATTAAATCACCTGCCCAACATCTCCAGGGCTAACATTGCAAAATAAACTTCATAGTATTTCGTCCTGTACCACAAATGAGAATGAAGTTAATGAGCTCAGTTATGGAAAAGCGTCAATGGTGTAAGAATAGAAAGTGTGACACAAATCCCCGATTAGCATAGATGCAGAGTGAAATTGCCTCTGAGCTTAATCTTTAGCTTAACCCAAATAGTACATTGCACAGCAAGGGAGGTCACAACAACTACTGTAAGAGATACCAGAATGCCATTTAAGCCATTGTCACCTCACACACAAAAATAACTTACAGTGAAGAAGTCAGAAAGTGTAATGTGTGGGAAATTTTCATGGGCTTTATTTTTTCCACATTGGCATCTGCTTTCTCTCCAAAACTCCATCAGAATGTCATTCAAGGGGCCTGCTGGACACAAATAGAGGGCATATTCCTGAGGAATGGGATCTTCTAAAGAAGGATCATTGCAATGTGAATGCAACCTACAATTAAAAAGAAGAATGGATCAGTTGTTTGAGCATTTTTCAGCTAAGCCACCATATGAATATAAAGAATGCAAAGAAGAATGATCTAGGACTGGATAAGATCTACTGACTTCCCTTCTGAGATCTTCAGAGCTCTCCAGAATGGATAAGGCCAAAAATTAGGCAACTCTTTATTGCATTTTAGAATACTTTAAAGGAGAAAACAGCTGTTTTAAGCCTTGTAGAACCTTAAAGCACTCAGTCCAGTCCTTAAAAACTGGCTAATTCTTTCAGAATACAGGTTGGTCCCACCTATTTAAAGTATGGCCCTTGACATGTTGCATAAAGCCTAGTTAATCTCTCAGTTTGTCAGAAATTGCCCATAGAAATGTAGAGTGGGAAAAGTATTAATCTAATACTATTTTTTATTCAGGGAAAGTTGTGCTAAAGCTTTTCAGACCGATGATTATCTGATAATCTCCACTGAAGGGAAACAAACCACTTTGTAAGACAATTTCACTAGTTGATAATTTAATATCATATTTATGGAGATTCTCAATTACCTAGGTCATGGCTGTCCCAAAGGTATTTTTTCAAAGGTGTTTTTTATTGTAATGAAAATCCTACTAGTACCTGATTTAAATATGTCATTGGTTCTGTTCCTGCCTTATGGAGCAATCGAGAAAAGCCAATTCACTCTCCTGTATGGCAACCATTTAGATATTTGCTGTCATATCTTAGTCTTCTCCTCATAAAGCAGACATGCCCATCTCCTTCATTTTCCTCATAGGACTTGGTTCCCAGGTCTCTTACTGAGTAAGAATTAGTAAGAGTTGTCTTTACTTGTGCCAATTGGTCAATGTTCCTTCAAACTATGATACCAAAACTAAACACATCTCCAGAATAGGGATGTTAAAGCTACAATTCCTGTTACAAAAAATCCACTGAAATTATTCTAGTTTAAAACTACACTAGGTTCATCCTTCTTAAGGTTAAATATCTTTCTTTGAAACTGTGAAGAATGTTTTCTGAATGAGAGGAATGAACAGGGACCAATAGCCTATTTCATGCACTCAAAAAAGTGAAATATGGTGGAAAGACCCATCAGCACTCCTCTCTCCTTAGTAAAAAAAAAAAAGTTCAGAAACAGAAGAGATTCCTATTAACTGAATGCAGTTACAATCTACAATCCACATTTGCACCCCTGTTTGAAACTGCATTCAGTTAAACATCGTTATACAATAATTTTAGAATGTTATGAAATATTATGAAATAAATAATAAATAAATATTTGTTCCCAGAACTGTAAATGTTACAACTTTTACACATTTAATAATCACATTTTCAAAGAATCTGATCATGTCAGTTTCTGGTAGTTTTGATGATAAAGCAATCTTTCCCCACTGCCAAGTTAAATTGTTGTCCACCCATCCATGAGTCACTAGAAAATAGTGCTAGCATAACGTTTGCTTTTTCCTTTGCAGATTCCTATCCCATTTCTTTTGTCTCTGTTCCGAATGGCCGTGTCCTGATTTTGGGTGTTTGCTCTCCATTATTTTTGAGAGACTCCAAGCTAATGGGACACAGTCACCAATCCCAATGATAATGCAGGAATGGGACAGGAGAAGATTTGGGGAGATGATGAATTTAGACAGGTGGCATGACCCTTCTTCCCTGTTTTACCCTGCAGAGCAAAGCCAGAGGAGGTGAGATTACATCTTAATTTAGAAAGCCCACCTAACAGTTACTGGAAGTCTTGCCAAAATGCCAGATTTTGAAAGAACATCCATTCAAAACCATAGAAAGTGACTTGCAAAAGACTGCAGTTTTGAAATATCATATTAGATATGTCAGGTTGGTTGCTTTCGAAAGGGTTACACTTTTTCTATTTTCAAGTAAGTACTGTTCTTTAAAATCCATGTACTTCCCCACCTTTTTTTTTAACGGGGAGAAGAAAAATGACAGCAGAGAAGATTGCCAAGGAAGTGGAAAGAAAAATTATGTCTACACCACCTTGAAGTGGCCAATAGAGACTGAGTCAATCCACCCCTTTTGGATCAGTTGACTGAGCCATCCCAACAGCATGGGCAGTGAAACATGTCATTATGAAATTGTTAGTGGTTGCTGTCAGTTTTGCAGAGGAAACAATAAAGGAACAACTAAGAATGACTGAAGACTGCCTCAAGCTTGGGCCAAGGATCAGAAGACAATTCTCAAGGACCAACAGAGCAAAAAGATTGTTAGGGGATTTCATACCTTGATTAGATAGGTTTCAAGATAGGTAGGCCTGGTGTTGAAAAAATACTGTATCTCTTGCATATAATCATGACACTAAAACACACTGAGAACCTCTATTAGCTTTATTTCTCTGAGGCAACTTTAATAAATATCCATATCCAAAGCACTTCTTCCAAATCATTTTTGAAGTGTGTGCAGCTCTATTCCCTAGATCAGTGTTACTCAACCTTGGTCACTTAAGACTTGTGGACTTCAAGTCCCAGAATTCCCCAGCCAGCTATGTAATACTGGCTATGGAATTCTGGGAGTTGAAGTCCACAGATCTTAAAGTGACCAAGATTGAGAAACACTAGTCTAGGTAACGTAAATGAAAATCAGGGCTCTTCACAGTAGAGTTATTGAATAAGAAAAAAAAAAACCATTCAACATTAATTTCTGAGCAGCAACATGCCATACTACTTTATTTAAAACATTTAAATACTTATCCATTTTATATCAAACTCTGGACAATTCCCATTCAGTAATTAAAACCGCATGAAAACTTACCATTGCATTGCTGCTTCTGCTGTCTTTTGTCCAGTAGCTGCCAATGCCTTTAATCTAAGGAAAGAACAATATATTCATTTTGAGCAAAGTAAGTGATAGATGATGTTTAAACAGTTTGGCTAAGGTTTTGGCTTTGCCATATGTATAGCTATCCCTTCCTAGTTAGGCATGAAAGTTGGCTGGGGGACATTGGGCCAATCGCATACTCTCAGCCCAACTCATAGGGTTATTGTTGTAGGGAAAATAGAAGGAGGAAGATTAGGAAGATTGTTTACTGCCTTGGATTATTTATAAAAATAAGGAAGGCAGGATAAAAAAATAAAAAAAAAATCACTAAGTTCAAGCCCTGGTGCTAAAAATATTCTTGTACATGCAAGCGTTTCAGTAAGCCATTAGCTTTTTCTGGTTTTCAGCTGAACTGGTATGAGGATGGAAACTGTCTTGTTAGCTATAACAAAGTTAATGTGCAGACAATTGTCTATGAATCAGCAGTAATTCTCCAGTTCAGGTCCTCTAGGTTTAAAGATGGCTTTTACACATGATAGTACCCACCATCTGGACATTTCTTCTTGTAATTACAGAGAAGCAAGAATTACAAAGTACTTCAATTTTGGAAACCTATGCCCTGTTAATTGGAGAATTAGATTACCTTTTATTAAGAAATAAAGCAATCCTACCTGTAGTTTTACAAAAGTCTGACATTTAGCCTTAGATAAAACTTAATACAGGTAGTCCTTGACTTATTCGTTTAGTGACCCTTCAAAGTTGCAACAGCACTGGAAAAACACACAACTGTTGCAGTGTCTCCATGGTCACATGATCAAAATTCAGACGCTTGGCAACTGACTCATACTTATGACAGTGGCAGGGCCCTGGGGTCACATGATCACCTTTTGCAATCTTCTGACAAGCAAAGTCAATGCGGAAGAAACAATCTTAATCATTGTTAAGATTCACTTAACAGTGGTGTTACGAACTTAATAATTGTAGTGATTCACTTAACAACTGTGGTAAGAAAAGTCGTAAAATGAGGCATAATTCACTTAACATCTGTCTCATTTAGTAACAGAAATTTTGAACTCAGTTCTGGTCATAAATCAAGGACTACCTGTACCTGCCAAAATTCTGCAGTAGCATAAAATTAGGCATTTTTTTTAAAAAAAGATTGTTTTCCTCCTTCCTGGCAAGTTTTTTTTTAAAAAATAATAATTAATTAATTAATTAAAAGCTCTACCCTTTATGATAAATAGGGCAGCGTCGTGGCTCACTGGTTATAATTCTGGGCTTGTCTGCTTGAAACCTGGCAGCCGAGGTTTGAGACCCAAGCGCCATGCAACAGGGTGAGCTCCTGTCCTTGCCCCAGCTCCTGCCAACCTAGCAGTTCGAAAGCATGCAAGTGTGAGTAGATAAATAGATACTCCTACAGTGGGAAGATAACAGTGCTCCATGACATCATGCTGGCCACATGACCACAGAAATGTCTTCTGACAGTGCTGCTCAGTGGCCTTGAACGGAGATGAGCACTGCCTCCTATAGCTGGCAATGACTAGAGGATTAAAATCTGCAGGGATTCCTTTACCTTTTACTTTTTAGGGTAAATAAGCTATTATTAGTTTAGACTCACCCCTTAGCTGATGTAGATTAGCAGCTCATTTGTAGGTGTGACTGGGAGAGAGAAGGATGCAATAGATCCATCAATATTCTTAATATATCATTTGATATGCCCTTTTAACCCTTGTTTGATGTCAGAATGAACCTGCTTTAGAGGTTTTCATGCAGCTGAGTTCACTCCTGTGAAGTTGGATCTATCTCCCCTCCTTCAAGGGTTTGTGTCGCCAAGAAAACTTTGGTTTCCTGGATCATGGACTGCTTTTCCTTCGCGAAGGACCCTTGGCAAGGAATGGGCCTTGCCTCATGAAAACAGGGAAAAATGTACTCGGAAAACGACTGGCCCAACTCATCAGGAGGGCTTTAAACTAAAATTGAGGGGGGAGAGTGACCAATCTTCAGAATCTCTAGAACCCAAAACCAATCATAAATCCCAAGAAAACAAATCAAACAATGAGGTGGGCAGAGATGAAAAAAAAGAAAAATTCAAACAACAATCAGGAAATACAGGAAACACACCCATGGACAGGCATAAAAGCCTTAAATGCTTATATACAAATGCTCAAAGCTTGGGGAACAAACAGGGTGAACTAGAAGCAATAGTACACGAGGGAGGGTATGACATAGTTGGTATTACAGAAACCTGGTGGGATGAAACCCATGAATGGAATAGAATAATGGATGGATACAAATTGTTCAAAAGAAACAGGTCTACAAAAAGAGGAGGGGGAGTTGCACTATATGTAAGAGAACACTACATATCTACAGAAATGCACATGATCAAAGATAAAATCTCTCCAGAGATTTGCTTGCTTGACAATATATGAAGAAGCAGACATGTTCTATTTAACCTGTGTATTACTTCTAGAGTTAAAGTTAGATAGTGTTTGAAGGGGGGGGGGAAGAATGTACTTGGGGAATAGTTAGCCATAACAATATTTCAGTACAGTATTTTTCAAGGTTAGTTGTAACCGAGGAGATACGGGAGGGAAAGTTCACACTTCAAACTAATTAGAGAACATGATTGATGACTGTTAAATGAAGGGGTGAGTTATGCTTTGTTACTGGTGATTGGGGGGAGGATAATTCAGATTTTGGCTTCACTAAGTACGTGCTGAAGCTATGTAGCAATTAAAAAGATTCTTTAAGGAAAACAATGCCTCAAAGTTCTTTGAAGAGCTTCTACTTTCGGAACCATGACAGCATATGTGTCAATATAAAAAAGAAAAAAAGTGACATTACCATAGGTGTATATTACAGACTACCCAACCAATCAGAAGAAATAGATGAACTCTTTGCCAACCAGTTAACAAATGTATGTAGGAAATAGTAATGGATGATCCAGATATCAACTGGGAGACAAACTCTGTAGCGAGTGGGAGATCGAACAGATTCCTAACCAACCTAGCAAACAACTTTGTCATCCAAAAGGTGGAGGAGGGAACTACACATAAAGCCATACTAGACTTAATTCTTACTAACAGAGAAGAAGTGATAGAGGGAGTTGAAATTACCGGAACCTTGGGCGAAAGTGACCACATCATACTGGAATTTAATATAATGCAAACACTAGCAACAGAAAACAATCTAACCAGGGTCTTAAACTTCAAAAGAGCTGACTTTAACAAACTCAGAGAGAACCTAGGAAAGATCCCATGGATGAAAATCCTAAAGGGGAAAACAACCCAAGAAGCATGGGAAACTCTGAAAAATGTGATCATAAAAGCCCAGTCCAGCACAATACCACTGAAAAAGAAAAACAAGAAGAAACCAGCATGGCTGCACAAAGATGTCTCTGAAAAACTGAAAGACAAAAAGGACAAATACAAAAAATGGAAAGAGGGGCACATAACTAAGGCCGATTATCACCCAACAGCCAGAATATGCAAAGATGAAATCAGGAAAACAAAGACTCAGAACGAACAAAGACTTGCAACAGAAATCAAGGATAATAAAAAAAAGTTTTTTCCAATATATTAATAACAAGAAAAAGTCAAGGAAAATGTAGGCCCACTAAAGAGAAAAGATGGCAAGGAAATAACAGGCAACAGGGAGAAAGCAGAACTGCTTAACTCATACTTTACATCAGTCTTCACACGTAAAGAAACCATAGCCCAACATACCAAAAAAAGCACTGCAAAAGACAAACTAGAAACAAAAATTAAAATAAGCAAGAAAATGATAAGAGAACACCTATCCTACCTTGACAAATATAAATCACTAGGACCTGACAGATTACATCCCAGAGTTCTGAAGAAGCTGGCATCTTGGAACCATTGCACCATATCTTTCAAAAATTCTGGAGCACCGGGGAAATACCTGAGGATTGGAAAAGGGCTGATGTGTTTCCCATCTTCAAGAAAGGAAAAAAACAGACCCAGGAAACTACAGACCAAACAGTCTAACATCAATACATGAGAAGATCCTGGAAAAGATAATCAAAAAACAGATATACGAACAACTAGAAGCAAACAAAGTTATAACTAGTAGCCAGCACGGGTTTGTCAAAAACAGATCATGCCAACCAAACCAATCTTATTTAATTCTTTGATAAAGTGACTAAACTAATAGATCAGCGAAATACTGTGGACGTAGTATACTTAGACTTCAGTAAGGTATTTGATAAGGTAGACCCTTGGTAAGCTAGAAAAAGGTGGAATAGACAATATCACCACCAGATGGATCTGTAGATGGCTGGCAAACCGTACTCAACAAGTAGTCCTCAATGGCACTACATCCACATGGAGAGAAGTAAGCAGTGGGGTACAACAAGGTTCCATCTTAGGCCCAGTACTCTTCAATATCTTCATAAATGACTTAGACGAGGGAATTGAAGGGGAACTCATCAAATTTGCAGATGACACCAAACTGGTAGGAGTAGCCAACACCCCAGAAGACAAACTCAGGATCCAAAAAGTTCTTGACAAACTTGAACAATGTTGAGAGTTTGGGAAAAATTCAGAGAAGAGCAACTAAGATGATCAAAGGCCTGGAGACTAAAACATACGAAGAACGGCTGCGGGATTTGGGTTTGGCTAGTTTAAAGAAAAGAAGAAATAGGGGAGAGATGATAGCAGTATTCCAGTATTTGAGGGGCTGCCACAAAGACGAGGGGGTCACATTATTCTCCAAAGCACCAGAGGGCAGGACAAGAACCAATGGTTGGAGACTGAACAAAGGGAGAAGCAACCTAGAATTAAGGAGAAACTTCCTGACAATGAGGACAATTAACCAGTGGAATAGCTTGCCTCCAGAAATCGTGGGCGCTTCATCACTGGAGATTTTTAAGAAGAGCCTAGACAGTCACTTGTCTGAGATTTTATAGGTTCTCCTGCTTAAGCTGGGGGCTGGACTAAAAGACCTCCAAAGTCCCTTCCAGCTCTATTCTATTCTAATATGTAGGTTGTGGCCTGCATCAAACACTGCAGCCCTCTTGAATTGTATTTATTTAAGATCACTGTGTAGCCTGCCCTTCTACTTCTAAAGGCTAGCAGCAACTGAATTAATAAGCAAGCTGTTATTATACAAAAATAACAATAGAAACCCAACAATTAAACACATATTGATTTTTAAAGAAACAATTGACATAGCCAATGGACAAACAAATATTTCAAGCCAATTAAGTTGTAGTTAACTACAAGCTAACTAAACTAATTTAAACACTAACTAAAATAATATCTGCCTGCCAGGGGAAATAATTAGGAAATGTTTTTGTGGCCCTGCTCAGAAAAGATATGAGTCCACGAGGCCCTTGCATTTTTTTTTAAGTGAATGAGAAATGTAAATGTTTTCTCCCAAGCCTGATCCTAAATCTTTAAAAGAAGGCTGGTATTGAAATTATTCCTCAAATGTTATCTGCATTGTAAGAAGTAATTAATCAGAGTAAACTCATTTGAAAGCAGCCAATAAAAATTATTCATTTATTGCATTCTTTGAAACGTTTAGTATGCTACTTAGCAATGTAAAAGCTAGCACTTTTGGATTTAAATGATAGAAATTGGCTATCAAAGAACAAAAGGAAATTGGTGAAAGCACCTCTAGAATTCTAAAATCAGAAAGATAGAAGGGACATTGTACAGTAGGCCATTTACGGTAACTTAGTTTCCTGTGGCTGTGGGAAATTCAGAGCTTCCCAAACAAGGGGCTGCCTAGTTTTTACTTGCAGTTCTTAAGAGTCCTCACAGAATGACACAGTCAACAATACATTTGCTTACTACCACAGAGTTTTAAATATTCTTGTCTCCTTTAAGAATTTAACTTCAATAAAACCCAAACAATTTCCAGTGTTAATATTTTATTTGCTTTGCTTTGGTCCAGATTTACTTTAGATGATTATACTGTGATTGAATTTTACAATACTGCCAAATTTATTACATTTATATATCAACTTTAAACTGTAATGCTGGCATAAATTATTGTGTATACCATGGAGAGCCAGAGCAACCAACAGAGAGGTGTTGAATCATATAAAAACGGACACATCACTAGAAGCCAAAATCACCAGACTACATCTGATTTATTATGACCACATCATGTGTGCAGGTTCATTGGATAAATCAGTGATGCTAAGGAATAATTAATGGGCCAAGAAGAAGGGGCAAGCAAAGAACTCGCTGGCTTGATACCATCAAAGCTGATTCAAAGATGAACATCCAACAACTGAAAGAAGCGGTGCTTGACAGGGTAGCATGGAGAGCACTTGCATACAAAATCACCAAGAGTTGGACATGACCGAATGGTTAAAACAAGAATAGACCGCCCATATCACGACTGAGTAACTCTGGGTGGCTTACAACACCATAAAAACAAAAATATATAAACACTAAAACATTAAGAAACATTAAAACATTTAAATTAGTAGGAATTGAGTAAACCAGGCACCCATACACAATCAGGGTGGGGGTGAGATATTCTTCTTATAAGCTCTTTTCATGAGCTCCTCTAAGCATAAAAGGGTGGATTTCTGTGGCACTGTGATGATAACTGTACTTACGCTGTATGTACAGAGAAACCAGTAGCCAAGAGAGGCTCCATTAAGGAATTGGTACTTCTGTTTTTTCTCTTGTTTAAGACCTTTGAATAGAGCTGTGTTTCAGCTGCCGCCATCTCTTCCTTTCCTTCTGTGAATGTGTGTATAGCGAAAGAATAGAGGGGCAGAGTCTGCTAAGATAAAATCAAACCCTCAAAACCTCCTTCAGTCTTTTTGACACGCTGATATCCTGTTTTTACAGAATGCTGTGGTTCTTACAATTATTACAGTAGACAGACTGCAAAGAGGGGGGAGGGGGGAAGGAAAACAGAATTTTTATATACGTGGCTATATATATATAGCAGCAGATTCAGTATGACTTATATTGAGTTAGTCTTGGGTCCTGGAGACAGCCTGGATTAGTATCTGCACATTCCTTGGCAAGATTTTGGAATGGCTTGCCATTGCCTCCTTCCTAGGGCTGAGAGAGAATGACTGGCCCAAAGTCACTCTCTTGTGCCTAAGACAAAATTACAGGATGTGGTTGGTAGTGCGTTTGGTCTCTGCACCCAACTGGTATTACCAATGAATTAGTTACATTCCATATTACTACATGTCGGTGTTTCCTGATTTGTAATTTTATTTATTGAACTGTATGATAATCCAGATTCAATTCCCCAAAGATGTTCAGGAACACAAATGCAGCACATTGTCTGTCTGCAAGCATTTAAAATACCTGCCCCTTTTCCTGGAGCCATGTGGCTCTTGCAGAGCACAGCCAGATTATCCTTAGAAAAGGCATGGTTGCTTTAAAGAGCTGCTGATAGATACTACACTCTTATCCTTGTATGTTCCGAAGTGCCTTTTTGGAATCAAATCCAAAGCATTGTGGAGCCTTATTCATTTATTCAAAAGCAGGTTTAAACCAGCAGGAATTATATATTGTCTGTTTCTATTAAGCAATATAACGAGTGATGGACAGTTTATTTTGATTTTTTATAATTATACTGTCTTCTTTAAAAAATAAAGACCTATCTTATATTAAAATAAAAAATAAAAATAAAAAATGTCTATCTTATTCTTGGAAAATGGACAATTGGTGTACTCATCAAAGCTAATGACAAGGCGTCTTAATAAAAGTAGAATTAAGTCAAGAACCTTTCAGGAAAAATATAACTTCATTCAAAACATTATGTCCTCTTTCCAAAGTAGATAAGTGTTGTGTTCCTTGAGTCATAATCTTATTTGGATTGATTTTTTTTTGTTCTCTCCCCACTCTTTCACACTGTCTATTCTATGTTCAATCACCATTTGTAATTAAACTCAGGAAGTTGATTTATGGTAGATCAGAATCTGCATGTAGAATCTCCAGATGTTCTGGAGTACAGTAGATTCCCCATAATCTCCAACCACTATTTTTGCTGGCTGCCGCTAATGGAAGTTGTTGGCCAAGACATATGGATAAACCCAGGTTGGAAAAGTTTAATATTCCCTGATATGACAAACTGCTTTCCAGGATTTAAAAAAGGAAACAGGACCTCCTGCTTGCATTCTATTGCTGAGCAAAAGTTCTTCTGAAAATACTGGTTCAAAATTCCACTTACGAATTTCAGGAAAAACGCTATTTCATCCCTGCTGATGTGTTATGGGCCATAAGTTCTAATTAGTATATGAGAATTCAGTTGTGCTCTTTCCTGGACCAGGAGGCCTTATTCACAGTTACTCATTCCTTGGTCACTTCCTGTTTGGATTACTGCAATGTGCTCTACATGAGCTACCTTTGAAGATTACCCAGACACTTCAACTGCAATACACACAGTAATGCCCCCCCCCCAGGTTTGTCCATGTAACAGGTCTGTTGTATGAGGTGCTCTGGCTTCCAGGGATATATATATATCCCAAATGTTGTCTTCTGATGGGCAGTATGGAGTGGACCTCTTCCATGGCAGCCCCTATTCTATGGAACACTCTGCCTCCTGAAAGTCAGTAGGCCTCCACCCTCCTAGCTCTCTGTAAAATGTTGAGGTCCTGACTTTCCCCCAAAGTGGTGGGATAAGATTGGATGACTGCACATTAAAAGTTTGATTTGGTGCCAGATTTTTGTTATTTTTAATGATTTAATGTGTTTAGCTTTATAGTTTTAGTGTGATTTTGTATTTTGATTTTTGATTGGGAGCCACCCAGAGTGGGTTGAAAGATGGGTGACTATATAACTGTTTTAATTAGACAGACAGACAGACAGACAGACAGACAGACAGACATAAATAAACAAACTACATCTTCGGTTGCCAGAATTTCTTTATTAATGTCTTTCATACTTGTGGGGTAATATAATCATCATCCTATAAAATAGAAAAGTTTGACCAGTTTGGTTCTGCAACTTTTGTTGATGTAGTACAAACAGAAACTTTGGCACTCCTTATTACCCAGTCTAGTCATTGCACATTTCTGCTGGCACCTACTGAGGTAAATAATAAATGTCCTTCTCTGCAAGACCCATTGTGTCAAAAGTGGGGAGGGGGTTTGTGTGTAATATGAGACAGAAAAACATACAGAGTCTCTAGCAGTACTCCCATTGTTCTTTTATGTAAATATTTTAATTGGTGTGAAGCTTTTCATGCACACTTCATAATTCTTTAATTTTCTGCCCAGACTCAGGATTTACATGCATTGCAAAAGATCATGAATGATCCTGGGTGTGGTTATAAGTTTATGATAGGCAGCTGTTGTTGTTGTTTTACTGACCACTGCTACCTTTTCATATCTCTGAAACCACATCTCAACTCTGCCGTTTGAGAAGCTCTGCTGTTTGAGAAGTCACCAACAACTATCAGCAGAATTTTTACTAGAGACAATCTGACCAACCAAATCATCAGTTTCAACTGTTTTGCCTGAAAAGTAAAAGCTGCACTTTCCAAGATTATTGAACATATTTGCATCTATCTCAAATGTTTCCTTCCCTTGATTACAATTAATTAATAGGACTGGTGCCTTTTTACCTTCCTGGCCTTTGGAACAAAGCCATGCTAGGCCACTTGATATCTTTGGTCTGGTTGAGTTACATTAATAGCAGTCAAATGATCATCTGCTGCAATGAGTCCACTACTAATTCCCGAGGAGTAGGTGAACATATTTGGAGAAAATACCTTGGGGTTTTGGGCTAGATAACTTTTAGAATGAAAAGAGGGAACATTCAGGCTTTTCAGGATGAGTTCAGTGGAACAGGTAAGTGAAATCCAGGAAAGAAGAAAGAGGGTTAAATGTTTTTCTTCTGTTTTCCATTACGTGCCACATTTTGGAAACTCGTTTCTTTGATTGTTGCCGGTTCTCACAACAAAGTCCCCCTAGAGAGAAGTAGACGGGAGCCAGATAAGGACAAGTCTTTTTGAACTCACATGATGGTGTAGAAAGTAGCATTCTAACATACAATAGATTGTGTACTTTGTTATTTCTGATTGTAGACAACTCTTTGAATTCCAAATGCACTGAATGAGAGGGGTATAAGAGCACATTCATTCATTTCAACAGTACCAGACTGTTGCAGGAAAATAATCACCTGTTAATCCAGCTGTGTATTCAGCTCTCCACTGGATTTCTTCAAGCACAAATTGAATAGATTCTAGCACTGGGCCAAGTCGCTTTCAATTCAGTGAGGATTGTGGGTAGAGTATGAAGTTATTTAGGAGCAGATTCACCTCCAGCACAACACTAATTGTTATGTGTGTTACATGGCACCCTCATGTGCAGAGGTGGATACATGTACACAAGGCTGGTGCATCAATTCTATGCACAATAGAAGAAATCTCCCCAAGAAAATTTCATGTACATGCTAAAATGTAAGAACTAGTTCAGAGTAATGGAAATATGTTAGTGCTAGGCACTTGTTTTATTTAACATTTTGCAGAATTACAGGTAGTCCTTGACTTACAACATCAATTGAGCCCAAAATTTATGTTGCTAAACGAGACATTTGTTAAGTGAATTTTGCCCCATTTTACAACCTGCCATGCCACAGCTGCTAAGTGAATCACTGCAGTTGTTAATTTAGTAACAAATCTGGCTTCCCCATTGACTTTGTTTATCAGAAGGTCCCAAAAGGTGATCACATGACCCTGGGACACTGCAACCATCATAAATATGAGTCAGTTGCCAAGCATCTGAATTTTGATCATGTGACCCTGAGGATGCTGCAGTGGTCTTAAGTGTGAAAAACGGTCATAAATCACTTTTTCCAGTGCCATTGCAACTTCAAAGAGTCACTAAATAAACTGTTGTAAGTTGAGGACTACCTGTATAATTGTGCTATGAACAGAATATCTTTTTCCTTCATTATTATGTTCCAGAGAAAATAAACCTATAGGGAGACATACAGTTAATTCTGTCTGCCCACAGAAGGCATTCATCAAAGTAATGGTGCTAATTTTCAATAGTTACTCCATCACCCTCATTCTTACTTCCTCCAAATCCAGGTCCAAAAGTATGGATCAGATTTGAAGGCAGTAACCTTCAGGAGGAAGAGAAGTTACAGGGGAAAAGGAATAATGAATCCCTTGTCTTTCCATTTCAGAGGTACCTTTGCATTAGTAAAGACATTTCCAGTATTTCTATTATAGTTTCTATAGACAATATCAAACTGAAATATTTTTAGTTTAAAAAGCACTTTGAAAAAAAATGGTATGTCTTTAAATAGGTCATATTTTAAATACTTGCACATAATTATTTTAGTCATTAGGAAGTCAAATGAACAATTGCAGTTTATTAAAGACAGGCTTGAGGAATACTCCCATCCTTTCAAGTTATAAATCCTCTAGTCATAGGCCACGAATGATGAAAATTTGAGTTCTAAATTAAAAGAGTTCTAAAATAAAATAACGTTTGCACTTCATTCAAAGAAAACCAGCATTGTTCATGCAAGCCCTTGGCATGCCTACAACCATTTCTAATCTGCAGTTTCAAGCTTTAGGCTGGTGATGCAGGTTACTGTATATGGAATAATATAAGCTTTTACTATATATCAGCTGTCTACTAATTCATGCATCTTTTACATTCCAATAAAGCATTCTCACAATAAATGTTTTAAGGGATTACAATAGGACCCAAAGTTTGAGGCTACACTATATGATGTTTTGCTCCATCATGGGAAGCAATATAAACATGATTTGAACAAATAAATAACTGACTTGCAAAGACCTTCAGTGGACAAGGTGCCTGGTTAAAGTACAACCATGCTCATGTATGTGATCCTTAATCTACAAAACTTCAATCTTATTTGGAATGAAAGGCTCTCACAAGATTAACACATGCTGTTCCTTCCACCCAGTTGGACTACTGAAGTAAGTTCTAAATGGGGCTGACTTTAAACAGCACTTAAAAACTGCAACAGGTATAAAATTCTGTGGTTCATATTCAAAACATGAATTTATTACACATCTACTATGGGCTACCAATAGGCTTCCAGGTGCAGTAGGAAGTGTTTGTTTTGAATTATAAAGTCTTATATGGTATAGAGGATGTAGAGAGTATCTTTGACAGACCCCTCTCTAGTTCACGTGAAAATAGCATGAGGAAAGGGGAAAGCACATTCAGACTTGCAAGATTGTATTACTTTTCATTTTACAATAACAGTATTTTTTATCTTCTTTTTTAGCCTTGTCTATCTTATAGAGCTGACTTGAGATCTGGTACCATAGTATTTCCAATACTGTCTATTTCAGTCTTCTCTGGTTCAATCACCACAGGATATGATTACTTGTAATTCCTCCAGGTCTATAAAATTAAGGGGACAGATGTGAGAAACAGATGTTTTTCTGTCCTGGTCCCCACTTATGTTTTAGGAAGTAACACTGTTAGCCTTCTGGAAGCAAGCTGAGCAGAATTATTCTTTTTATGTTTTAATTAATTAGACACTGCAATAGAAAAACATTATATTTTGTTCTGCTTTTTGGGCTGATGATTTTATTGTTGGGCACGGAGTTTTTTGTTTGTTTGTTTTTGGGCTACTTGGTGAATGTTTTTCCTTGGTATACACTACCACTAAGGGTGCAACAATTGTGACAGCAAGAAAAAATAACATTTAACTAATAAGTTAAATAAATAAGCAAATAAGTAGCCGTGGTGTCCACCTTGTCTATTGCAATTAGAAAAGTGAGAATTCTTTTGATCCAGTTACCGAAAGAAGGCTTTACTTCCTAATTAATATGAATATCATTTTTGATGGGAGAGGGCTTCAAGTCAGCATTGACTCCTGGTAACTTCCTGGATGAATCCTGCAGTTTTCTTGACAAGATTTCAGCAGTGAATTGTCATTTACTCTTCCTAGGGCTGAGAGAAAATGATTGGCTCAGGATCACCCAGCTGGTTTTGTGTCTAAGGAAGAACTACAACTCACATCTCCAAGTTTCCAGCTTGTTACCTTAATCACTACACCAAACTGATTCGCTATTTACTCTTTGGTAAAAGTAATAGATTCTGAGTTTGTTAAAGAGCGCCACTAAAAAAAAAAAAAGCTTTGGTTGAGGACTTATTTCCTGGATTCTTGCTTGACAATCACCAGGCTCCCTATCCTACCTATGCTATTTTTCTTAGATTTGTTTGATTAAAAAGTAAATGGAAAATTGGCATGCTGCAGCATAAATACCAACATCAAGTATAACCTATATGTCCACCAATATCTCTAGGCCCACGTAGGTCCCAGAGGCATTCATAAAAAATAAAATGATGAGTGGCTGAAGCCTTGTGCTTTGGGTCTGTCATATGGATGTTTTGAATGGACACAACTGGTAATCATTTGTAGTCATGTCCTCCCTGGCCTATATAGATTGGGAATCTGATCTAATCTATTCCAGGAATGAGATTTGGCCTATCATATATGTATACTTAATGCTTATGCTGAGTTTTCATATGCGTCCTTCCAATAATCCTGCAACATAAGATAGACTTACTGTGCCGCAGTTGATTATGGGACTCCCAAGACATATGTACCTATCCTGATCTAGGCCCCAAGAACAGATTCCAGTCTTGATACCACTGAAATTGCCTCTGCTGCAGAAGATGAACTGCCAGATTCTAATATTTGTTTCTGCTGCAGAAGGATGTTCTGTATACATCAAGCAAAAGTAGATCATAGTGAACATGAAAATGGTAAGAAGCATAGAATTCTTTGATGTAACACAGTATAGGTTGTTGCCTCTCCAAATTTTCTTTAAGCCCTTTACTCTTCCTTTTTATATTGCTTATTGATTTCTTTTTGTTGTTGTTGTTCAGTAATCATGTCTGACATATTTTAGCTTGTCTAGTTTTAGAAGAAGGATGAGATACCAGGGAAACTGAAAAGACCTGATAGAGTTAAGAAAAACAGAATGATATCAATGAACTCATTCATTACTACTCAGGACTATTCTTCCTGAATCTGAATGAAAGAATGGAAATAATAGTAATAATAATACAATACTGAGAATTACTGACAGCTCTGTCTTGAATATCTGTGTCTTGAGTTCTGTCTACAAACTGAATACAGTATAGTTTTCAAAAATTTCAAAATAAAAACAGATACTATATGAGCCTTCTACAAAACAAGCATAACATTTGTTTTAGGGATACAACCATGATGTAGGTTTCTCTCTCCACCCTTGTTTTCTACTTAAGTACTTGGTTGTTTTAAGATTATTTCAGTGATTTTTCTTTTTCACTTGCTTTCTTTTAATAAATGAATATTTTGAAATTCAAGAGTCCTTTTATGAATATTCAAAAGTCCCATCATATGCGAAATCATTTTCTGTTCCTGTTTCTGATAATGTTCTGGATTCTACAATCCACTGTAGAATCTGCCACAACTTTTCAAAATTAAATCATAGATACTTTGTTTAGAAATAAAGTATTGATGGGATGTGAGAATGAGAAATGCCATTAAAAATACTATAGAAAGAGACCCATGTCAGTCTGTAGTATCCAACACTCAGAGGGAGCCTATGAAGATGTTTTTAATCCTGCAACATTATATCTTGCAACAAAACTAAGGGTCTACTTTCTCCACATATACACATCAACAGCACCATCATGAACTCCAACAACTTCACCCACTAGAGGCAGCTTCACATGTTCTTTCTCTAATTGGATTTATGCCATTATCTACCAGCACCACCATTCTGATTCTACATGAGCCAAATCTTGAGCCAAAGAACTAATGGATGCAAATTTGGCATCAGAATTCAAACAAAGGTATTGTAATCTCCCAGGACACTAGATTAAAAGTCTCAAGGTAGTTGTTTTGGAAGAAAAAAGCCATACCAATACATAGAGTGAGAGGCTATGGAGTTCATATACATCCAAAGGCTATTTTGAAAGGCCTTAAGAAATAAAGTAGCTTTTTTAACATATTATGATTGATAATTGAAGAGGAACTTGCAATCTGCATAATGTTCCATCCCAACTTTAAATCCTATACCAATTTAACCACTCCACACATACCTTTTAATAAAATTTACTATTAAAAGGTGCTACCAGGCTCCTTTTCATCATCAAAAATTAGTTTTCTTTTTAGAAATATGTTTCACTCCTTTGTATGTAAATTCATATTAAGAATCTGGGGTCTTTTAAAAGGTTATTTTGATACAAATCTCATGATTATATGCATTTTTAGACATTTTTATTTCTCACTTTTCTGTTTGATTCCCAGAAGAGATTGCAGTGCCTCGGTGCCATTTTTTAATCCCACTAAGGCTGCTTCCCTTTATCCTTGCCTTATTTTTCACTTTAATCATAGCAACTGCCATTGCCTTGAGTGGTGAGTACAAATAATTTATTTATTAGGTTCTCAGTTAACCATCAAAGAGTTTGCATTTTTCATGAACCTCCCGCCAAGGATAATATTAATTGGATACTAAAAGTTGCATCTTGAATTATTGCTGTTGAAATAATGATAATAAAAAAACTCTTATATGAGCTTTGTAAAGTAAGATGGTCATTAATAGGTTTAGTCTTTAGTCTTCCCCCAACTTAGTGCCCTCCAGAGAGGTTGGACTTCACTCCTCATGATTCCCAGGAAGCCTGGGACTTTGGCTAGGTTTTCCTGGGAGATCATGGAAACTGAAGCTCAGCTACTCTGAAGGCAACAGGTTATTCCAGACAGCCAATCCTTCTTGAGACCCATTATATCAGTTCAATTTTGTTGTACTCCCATTTTTTCCCCTGAGTGTTTCAGATACCTGCTAGCTTTCTTTCACAAGGTCAAGCATTTGAAAGTTTGCCAAACTTTGAAGCATTTTTATTGCTAAGCAAAAGTCAGCACACATAGATTATCCTTCCTGGGGCATGCAGTCACATTGACCATACATAATAGCACCTTTATTCAGCTAAGTATCAGCAAAGTGGCACTGGATTTTCCCCAGTCTCAGCAGATCTATTTTATTATGGAAGTAGTGTCTCATTTTAAAAGCCACCATAAACTAAGAAAAACCAGGAGAAAATAATTAATCAAACTTTATGGTTCACACAAAGCTTTCAGTATAGAAGGATTGGGTTATAAAACATATGGGGAACAATGGACAGGCATTTTGTATTGACGGTGAATGAGTGTTAGCCGTTCCACATTGTATAGCTGATTTTTGTTGCCGTATGAGGGAATGGAGAAAAAACAAATGGGAAGGAAGGAGAATCTGGATGGAGAAAGGTAGAGAAAGGAATGGGTTCTATTTTAACTTCCATCACAAAACAGTTATAACATTTCCTTCTTTCCAATATATAAAGAAAGAGAGGAAGGTTGCACACATAATTCCTGTTCCAATTTGGGAGGGCCAATCATATATCAAAATGTTGCTGTTTCATTGTAGATGGTATTTTGAATGAACAGCATAATAATATTTGTAACCACAGATGATTCTTCAATGTTCCCTTTTTCATTTCTTCCTTATGCATCTCTTTTCTTCATGTGTAAATTTTTGAACAAATCTGGAGTTGTGTTGATTTAATAAAATATCCTTTCTTCCCCCCCCACCCCAGTTTATTTCAACTGCAATGGGAGGTTTCAGTGTAGATCTTCCTTTAAATGTATTGATCAAACAGCAAGGTGTGATGGCGTCTTCAATTGCAAAGATGGAGAAGATGAGTACAGATGTGGTAACATTCATTTTTATTATGGATTTTATGTGCTACTTCCTCTCAAGGCTTAAGTTCTGAAGTGAAAAAGAATAACTAATCCAACGTTACCTTGGCAATTTCTGTATATAGTCCTGTGCTGTAGATAATATACCACACTACTAAAGGGAGAAAAATATTAGCCCCAAGGGACCCTTTTGTTGGGAAAATAATGAAATACATACAATTTTTCCTTCTCAGTGCAGTCCTTTTTTTTTTTAATTTTGAGAATTTAAAATCCCTGCCAGTGTGAATAAATTTCTTTATTGTGCACTCATTAGGAGCTACCATTTTAACTGAACATGTGCAGAAAAGCTACCATTTTATACAATGGTGAAAAGAGCTATAGAGATGACCTTGTAGAAACTATGTGAAGGCAAAGTGATTTAAGTCCAAGACAGAAGAAAACATTATAAAGAGCTCAGTCCAGCTCTGTCTTTATTCTCTTGAATATAAGAGGGAGGGAGGGAGGAATAAAGTTGCTAGACTTTCAAGTTTCTGTTGTTTATTAATAAAATAGTGTTCCAATATTAGTTGTGGAGCCTGTTTCCTTAATCCAGCTTAACACAAAGGGGTGACAAATGCTAAGAGGATTCATTTATTCCAGAAGCAGCATTGATTGCAAAAACACCTTTTACAAAAATCACATAACAAAGTTATGCACAATATTATATTTGTACAATGTAGCATTATACTTATCCTGAAATACTATAAAAATGTCCCTTTATATCTGGGTTCATATGTATTACATAGATAACCATGTATGAGTTGAAACAACCCAAATGTATTATTTGAAAGTTGACCCATAAAATTATAAGTTCTGCTTTTAAATATAGGCATTTTTTTTAAATAATGGGGAGTCAAGGGCAATAAAATCCAACATTATCAGCATAGCTTTCAGCACATGGAATCAGGGATGACTGCAGGGATAGGTTAAAAAAAGTCAAGGTAGTTGATGCAAATGTACAATCAAAGGATTCCCCTCTTATTTTACATAAGAAGTGGCACAGAGGTTAGAATGCAGTACTGCAGGCTACTTGTGCTGACTGCCAGCTGACTGCAGTTTGGCAATTTGATCCTCACTGACTCACAGTTGACTCAGCCTTCCATCCTTCCAAGGTCAGTAAAATGAGGACCCAGATAGTTGGGGGCAACATGCTGAGTCTGTAAACTGCTTAGAGAGGGCTGTAAAGCACTTCCGTTGCATGTTCAGGCCACCATAATTTTTTTACTCCCCACAGACATTTTACATTTGAGCATACTGTATGTCAGCTCTATCCCAAATTAATTGTTAAAGACATTTTTTAAAAGGGGGGGGGGTAAAATTGAAGTCAATTACAGGGTTAATTTCATTAAGTTTTGAATATATTATTACTGGTTTACTTCCTGAACTAGTCTACTGGAGGTCTCACCCAAATAGTGCAAAGAGAGAAAAGCAAGAGGCACTTGGCTGCTGCAACTGTCCTGTCCTTACAATAATTATTATTAAACACCAGCTGACTTTTTTTTTTTGTGTCCCCCTAGTCAGATTGAGCGGCAAAAGAGCTGTGCTGCAGGTGTTCAGTTTTGGAACCTGGCGGACTGTGTGTTCCGATGGCTGGAAAGACAGCTATGGGAATGTTTCATGTAAATACTTAGGATTTTCAAGGTATTGCTAAGCAATTTTGTCAAGTGACAATGGAAACAAAATGACCCAAAGTATAGTTCAAGTCAAAATGTAATATTTTGACTCAAATAAACAGTGAAACCTTTGTTGAATTAGCTTTTGCATTTAGTGCTTCTTTTTAAATTATTGATGGCAATCAGCTATTAAACTACATCGTTTCAGAAGACTTTCAAAATGTTAGGAAAACTGCCAAAATGTGATAGGCTTGGTATTGCTGATGATTATGTTAAATCTGACAGATTTTTTTTTTTAAAAAACAGTAAGGCACTGGAAATGTAGGTCTTCTGTTTGCAATGTTTACAACTGTATAGAACAGGGCCCACTCTGAAGTAGTCTTTCTAATGCAAAAGGAATGATGGGATGATGGTGGTGGTGGTCTAACATATTGAGAAGATGCTGGGAATGCTGACAAGAATGAAACTCCAGCATTCTGAGAAGGTTGTAGATTTGCTATCCTGAATTAGATGTATTGTATTATTATAATCTACCCCAGATTCGAAAATCAGATAATATAAGAAGTCTTAAATATAAGAGTTAAGCAAGAAAATTGTACTGGAACATATTGGTTAATTCTTACCTTCTACAGTTTTGTAAGTTCATCTGGCTTCCCAGTGGCTGCCATTGAGAATGAATTCCAGAAATATTTTGTTACTGCAAATCATTGGTTATCAGCTGATCAGCTAACATCACCACAGAATGCTACCAATTTACGGTATGTTTCAGATGTTTAGCTTCAGAAAGACATGCAAATGGGCTCCATGAGCTTCCATGGAACTGCAGAATATAAATCTATATTATCTGCATGCATGAACCATCATATAATGCTTTTAGAGAAGATGCCCTGTGTTACTGTGACTTCACCATTTCTCAATTGGCAAATTGGTAATATGCATTGATTCCTATTCTAAAGGAAATTTTAATTGATTTAAGATGCTTTCCCATCTTCTATTGAATAGAACTAAAATTCATTATTCATTTCAATCATCATTCCTAGGCCTTTGCAGGGAACAAGTAGCAATGAGTTTTATTAAAATGGCCAGTCTCTTCCTGGAATTAATTGTAACAGGTGTCCAAGTAAAGGCTTTGTATAAGTAACGTGACCTCTCTCATGTATATAGTTGATTCATGATCTGGACATCCTTGGGACCAGAACACTAAGGAATTTGCTTCTGGGAGATTCCATTTTACTCTGTTAGGGGCTTTAATATGGGAAGGAAGTCTTCATATGTTAAATTAAGTATCTCTTTCCATATATTTATGTAGAAATATTTATGGAAATTCAGACTTCCAGTGATGAACTCAGACTTGGTTAAGACTATGCTGACAAAATACAAGATTGAACCAATAATCATTCTTGTTTAAATCAACCATCTAGTCCCTTTCAAATGTATTTTGAATGTATCTCCAAGGGAGATGGGCAGTTAAGAAATATCAAAAGAAAGAAAGAAAGAGAGAAAGAGAGAAAGAAAGAAGGTAATTCTTAGAATTTTCAGCCAACATAATGAAAGCTATAAATTTAAATTTATAGACTGAACAAATGGTATTTTTATGGATAAAGCTTTTTTTTACTTTTTTTCTGTTTCAGAGAAGAATGTATTTCAGGCAATGTAATTGTCTTAAAATGTTCGGGTAAGTGATTTGGGAAATGGTACAGAATGTTAGCTCAATTTCTTCACATGAACTAAGGAAAGAATGCAAATGTTCAAATATAAATCATTGTGTGCAAGTTCAATTTTAATGAAGGGCAGCTATACAAAATAAAACTATCAGTTTTAATTAATCTCTGCAAATCTTATGGAGCAGAACTTTCTGGTGGTGATGCCTCAGTTATTAACATGTTTGGTATAACTGCAGTTCTCCTAAAAGGATAAAATAAGGATATTTTCCAAGTTAGAAAAATTAAATCTTTTCTATTAGATAAATAAAAAAACAGGTATTTTATAGTGACAGGTATATTCCAATGATTTTATTTTTTCATTCTGCCAGCATGTGGTACTAGGACCTGGTACTCCCCACGTATTGTCGGCGGAAATGTGTCCCTGCTCCAGCAATGGCCATGGCAAGCCAGCCTTCAGTTTCAAGGATATCATTTGTGTGGGGGGTCAGTCATCACCCCACTGTGGATTGTTACAGCAGCTCACTGTGTTTATGAGTAAGCATCCCATCTAGAATACTATCTTCTAAATATTTTGTGATGTTATCTCCAGTTTTCTGTTCCAATTTCCTTGTTCCAAAATGCATCCATATGAACTCTCTCACTGGATATTATCTGAGTTTTATCTTTCTGGTTTTCATGGATTTGGCCTATATACATGTTTCCCTTCTTCTGAAAAGGTGGTCTTGCTGTTGTTTTTTAAACATTATTAAGTTGCTTCATATATTGCTTCACAACTGCATTAAAGCATTAATATTTATCATCTGTATATTTTAGTTATCAGTTCATTACAGCAGTGATGGAGTCATCTTTCCTTGATTATTTTCCAAGATGCTGGTGTGATATAGAGAGGCAACTAATCGTTGACATCTTATCCTGGTTGGGCCTTAGTGGCTGGATGTGGGCTATAAGAAACTTTTTAAAAGTGATTAGATGTCATACAAACTCATCTTAACTTAACAAAATGATGCAATTATAAGCTCATGTTACACAGTAGACATCAACTTGGTTTTGTGCTCATGCTATAAACTTCTGCAACAGTGCCAATAGAAACCTTATATTTACTCTCTATCTTTCTTACAGAATCACTCTGAGTTATATTTCAATGGCTATCTTCAAGTACGATGTCTATGGAGAATCTCAGTTATCCAGGTCATGGTTTTCCCAAAGCTGCTTTTTCAAGAGGCAACTGGACTTTCTTTGTTTTTCCTTGGAGACGTTTTGCTTCTCATCCAAGAAGCTTCTTCAGTTCTAACTTCTTCAATCAGAACTGAAGAGGCTTCTTGGGTGAGAAGCGAAATGTCTTCAAGATAAAACAAAGAAAGTCCAGTTTCTGCTTGAAAAAACACCTTTGAGATGATATCATCAAACACGGTTTTGATGTTTTAATTTGGATTCCGGAACTGATCTGAACTGGATCTGAAGGATGGAATTATTTGCCTAAATGTCCCTGAATGTTGCTGTGAAAAGGTGGTGATGGTAGGAAATATAGGACTCATGCGGGCACCACTTGTAGAAATTTATACAGGTAGTCCTCAGCTTACATCTGTAATTGAATTTGGAATTATGGTCATAAGTCATTGCAATTGTAAGTTGAGGTATCACATGACCAGACCCTAATTTTCATCATTTTTTGTGGGGTTGTGCCATAGTGATAAAGTGAATGTCACAGTGATGTGATATAAGATATATCATATTCGTATGATTTTATATTTTTGGAAATGAAATCTTGTACATCAAAACTTAGAGAACATAAAGTTGTAAACGCTACACATAGCCAATTTTAAATGTTGAAAGATATTACTTTCTTTTTTATTTGCAATGTTTTTGCTGAAACAGTTTGTACCTACCAGGAGCGTGGAGTGTTCATGTGGGTTTAGTAATCCTGGAAGAAAACCCTATTAATCCATACTTAGTGGACAAAATTATATACCATAAAAAGTATAAGCCTAAAACAATGAAGAATGATATAGCGCTGATTAAGCTGGCTACTCCACTTGCACTAAATGGTAATTTTGACTCCCTTAATTATCTTTTTCTCTTGTTTTGTGTTTAAAGTTCATATTGAGAAGGGTGGCCTAGATTTATCACATGTATTATTTGCTACAGTGTCTATTTGCTTATAGGAAGAATATTATAATATGACCATGAGAAGGTGAGACCTGTATGATGTTGGAATATTCTTTTTGTGCTTTTCCTTTCTCTTAAATACTGTGTATTTGCCATGGAAAGGAACAGTAACCATTTCCAGAAGGCTTCTGTGCAGGTTTCTGATGATGTCAGACCTGGTGCTCATTTTGCAGAAGCAATTATGATGGAGAGGAAGGCAGGAAAGGCGTAGGTTGCGATTCTTATCTCAGTATCACTGTCTTGTGGGAGAAACTACCAAAACCCAATTTGCAGAGAGAGACTGTTTCCTAATCTGTACAAATGTAAGAGTAGTTGAAGAGAAGCGAAGAAGACCAAGAAACATGCCTTTTGTTTTTCCCTTTTCTGATAACTTTTGGTAAATGAGAGTTTGTTATATCTTTAAAATAAAATCCAGATTTTAGAACTTATGCAAAGTATGCAGACTCATTTTTCCCTATTAATAGTATCATTTCAAATTTTATTCTTTCATCATTTTCAGTGAAATGGTTTTTATTGTATTACTTTATGCTGTTGTATCGTTGTTGTATGATATTATGGCACAGTCAGCCAGATGTTTAGACTGGATTTGGCATTTTTATTCTACCTATCAAGTGCTTCCTCAGGATTTGGCTAGGCAGATGTTGTTGCTTAATGATGTTAAAGATATTATTATTATTTTAGGGGTTCATAGATTTGTGTAGATTCAGAATTGAAATTTTAATTCGAATAGTTTAAGAACTGGATGTTCAATTCAGTAATAGGAAGTGTCTTGTCACTTTCCCACAACCCTCTATAATCTCCCAAAGCTGTAGTTCTACACAAGAAGTATTTGAAAAACTGTATTTAAATTTTTAAAAGTTCTCAATCTTTAGAAGAAAGATGAGGGATATGATCTCACAGTGAATGTTGTTTGCTTAAACAGGTCTTATAGAGCCAATTTGCCTTCCTAATTTTGGAGAACATTTTCAAGAAGGAAAAATGTGTTGGATATCAGGATGGGGAGCGACAGAAGAAGGAGGTATTCATTTAAGTGTTTGAAACTGTCTTTTTCTCAACCAAACTTTGTCACATGTGAAAAATTAACTCAGGACATTCCCATAAATATCCTTCTATAAATATAACTTCTCAATAAACATTCCTTTTATTTCTAAAACAGAAAAAGAAGTTATAAACGCAAAATAGAAATAGAATTACTATGAGCTGCTAATTATTGCTTTATGTACCAATAAACAAACAAACAAACAAACAAATAAATAAATGATTCCTTTTTAGAAATACGAAGATCATCTCCTATCAGCCTTAGCCTGCTTTCTCTAAGGGAAAAGACTGTAGGAGATGTTCCAAACATCTGACAATACCAAATTGTCTACTTCCTAAAGTATAAATATCACACATTACTTTTGCAATGTATGGAAATTTGATTAGCCTATAGCAGGGGTGTCAAGCTGCTGGCCCACAGGCCGGTTGCATCATACGGAGGCCGCACCCACCCCAGCTCCAGCAATGCAAAAAAAGTCACGATACACCGCAACACGTCACGTGGCGCAGTGAATTTGACACCCGTGGTCTATAGGTTGATCTGAATACAATTAATTTTTGACTTTGCACTCCTCTGAATTTTGTATTGCAATTTCTGCTTAAAAATTACACACATTTTAAAAAAATATTTAAATGTATTATTATTATTATTATTTTATTTTCATCCTACCATTTTATATCGCCAAGGTGGCAAATATCAATACTCCTTCCCCCTTCTCTTTCCCCCACAACAAGTGAATGGGGTTAAGGGTGAGTGACTGGCTCATGCCTAACGCAGGATTAGAACTCACAATTTGCTGGTTTCTAGACCAACCAAAATTGCATCATATTAGGACAAGTCACAAATTGTGCATAGTAGAAAATGCTGTGTACAAAAAAGTGCATATTATGAAAAATTATACACAACATGATAATTTAATCTTGTTTTTTGTTTTCAATTGCAAAAACTATACAGTAATGACTATAGCTGACCATATATAAAAATAAGTCAGATTTGGGAAGACTGCTCCATCTCTACTTCATTCCTGGTCTTAGAAGGTAGTAGGGATTACTTTAGTTGAGATTAATCATTTAACGTTTTGCTCTTTGAATGTCAAGTTAAATGTCAAAAATTTCAGTGCATTAACTCAGTGTTTCTCAACCTTGACCACTCTAAGATAGGAGGACTTCAACTTCCAGAATTGTCTAGCCATGATGGCTGGCTGGGGAATTCTGGGACTTGAAACCACCCATTTTAAAATGGCCAAGGTTGAGAATCACTGCATTAGCCTATAAATCATTTTGAATTAGTTCTTTTTTGGATATTAAAATTCCTTCTAAACAAACAAACAAATAAATAAAAACAGTTGATACATGTGGTCCAATAATCTATAAAACAGCAATACATATACGTAGCTAATGAATAAACATATTTACTTTATTTATGAATATAAGACTAATAAAATATATTAAATTATAGGAAATCTTCTTAGGATATACTGTATACTTTATCACAGCTTATAGCTTTTTTAAAAAAAAAGCCATCTTAACACAGAAATGAAAAAACTAATTATTGTCTTGGAATATCAGGAGATACTTCAGAAACAATGAAATATGCCGGTGTCCCTTTAATTTCTAACAAAGTATGCAATCATGGAGAGGTTTATGGAGGAATTGTGGCTTCATCAATGCTCTGTGCAGGTTATTTAAAAGGAGGCATAGATACCTGTCAGGTAAGAACATTTCTTATTGATACATGTCTAAATTTTATTGCTTATATCCCCTATGGAAACTTTGTCAAAAGTAGTGCAAACACACTACTTTTAAAGAAAACCTCTACAGAATTTCTACATGACATTTAATGACAATTTTTCTTCATCTCAGCCATAGGAAAAAGTTCATGTATCACATCGGCCTGTGGTCAAATTATAAATGCATGTAAATAGAAACGATGTAGGAGACGTGAGGAAACACCACTAGGAATATTGTAAATTAAGGATTTCCCCTACCATGTCTTGTTTAGGGGAACACAAGAAAAGGAACGATGGTTAGCTGTTGAATACAGAAGATCCCAGTTTCAGTTTTTGGCAAGGATCTGCTCCTGCTTCTTACAGAAATATTGTTCTTTAGATGTGTAAAGCCTGGATAAGGTGGTTTGGGATTCTGGGAGTTGCTTCCCACCCTTTTACGGAAGAGGCCAAGTTGAGGGAAGCAGAAGAGAATAACCATGATCAGCCTGATAGGTTGATCATGGCTATAGCCAAAACTGGCTGGGGAAGTCTGGGAATTGAAATCCACACATCTTCGAGAGGCCAAGGTTGAGAAACACCGAGCTGTATGATAATGACAAAAGGAAGTTTCTTTTTTCACAATATCCATGTCAGTCTCTCAGAAAAGTGATGCTGTGGACTCATCGTAGAGACAGAGTCTTCCTCTTCATTTGCAGTTGCTAAGCAGCTTGAATAAAATCGTACACTTGCTGAATTAATTGCTCTACTGATTTCTAAGATGGTAGTCCTTAAAGTATGGTGTAGTTAAAAGGTAGCAAATGTCCTCAAGATTATATGTCCTCAGATAGTGATCAGCAATATTTTTCAGACATGGCCACACCACGTTATGTTTTTCTGTCTTTTCAGGGAGACAGTGGGGGGCCACTGGCATGCAAAGACATGAATACTTGGAAGTTGGTAGGAACAACCAGCTTTGGGGTGGGCTGTGCAGAAGAAAACAAACCTGGAGTCTACAGTCGCATCACCTCATTTCTGGATTGGATACATGAACAAATGGAGGTTGATTCTCTGATAGTTTCTTTTCCTGGCCTAAGCTCATTGTATCCAGTGGGAGCAGGCAGGCAGTTATGTTTCCTTTTGCTCAGTTGCAACCTTTCCCCCCAGGGACATATGTAGTGGGGGATAAAATAGTCAAGGTGGCAACCACTACTGTGTGCTCAGACCCCAACCCTTTTTGACATCCATCAACACATATAAAAAGAAATGAACTTCAATCATGTGGTTGCATTTGCCATCTTAATTCCTTCCTCCCTGCAGATGTTCGTATTTCTGTTGCAAATATGTGAATGGCACAACAGAAAGGGATTTTGCTTCATCTGTAGCTGATTTTATACTATATTAAGTTAACAATTGTAAGAGAAATTGTTGAAATCCGGTGTTTATTATGTGGGTGGGAAGAAACCAAACCTAAATCTGTGTAGGAGGGGAGACTTTGATAAAATGTAAGATTTATGCCAGAAGACTGAGTGTCAATTGAACCTTGTTGACATTTGGCAAATAAGATAGTCCTGCCGCACCCCAATATACTTCTATTTATCCAGGGATAAAACAGGAGAAAGATTAGATTTGCAGAGCTATGCTTAATCATTTCCTGCTTGGTTTTGCATTGCCAATTAGAGCCAATTATTTCAGGAACACGAGCACATATTCCTAAGAGAGTAGCAGCCTTCATGCGGGGCACCTCCCAATGTACTATTTCACTTATCTGCAGAATGACAAACCGCTTAAGGTGATCTAGTCATCAGACTGATGTTATCACTCTTTCTCAGCAATCCTTGCTTAATCCTTAGACTATACAATAGGTGTAGTAAAGGAATGAACAAGCTCTATTGTAAATGAAACAGAATCAAACATGATACGGAGGTGTAATAAAACAATGTAAAGACCAAATGTGGGTATCATGATTGATATGCCCATAGGAACTGTAATCCCTGACTTACATAACAGCTGTTAGACTCTTATCAGTGAATAATAGATGAACAAACAGCCACTGTTTTAATAAAGCCATTGAAAGAAGTTTAGAATGTAATGACAATTTAGGAAGAACATTTGATGTCCATGAAGGCTGCATCAATGTTAGCCTAGCACAGGGGTCAGCAACCTTAAACACTCAAAGAGCCATTTGGACCCGTTTCCCACAGAAAAAAAAACCCACTGGGAGCCACAAAACCCTGCTGCTTCCCCTCCCAACACTCCACTGCTGCTGCTGCTTACCCCCCTGTGCGGAGCACCCTGCCGCTGCTTTTCCCTCCTACCTCCCCCACGCAGAGTGCCCTGCCGCTGCTTTTCCCTCCTACCTCCCCTACGCGGAGTGCCCTGCCGCTGCTTTTCCCTACTACCTCCCCCGTGCTGAGCACCCTGCCGCTGCTTTTTTCTCCTACCTTCCCTGCGCCGAGCACCCTGACGCCATGGCTTTTCCCAGCAGCGAAGGTGGAGTTTGGCAGGCAGCGGCAGAGCATAGCCCAGGCATGGCCCAGCAGCAAAGCTCGTCCTCCCCACTCAAGGCGTAGCAGCAGGATTGTTCTCAATAAGGCGGGTGCACACGAGCGAGCAATGCACCTGGCTCTTATTGTTTGAGAGCAATCCCGCTGCTGCGCCTCCGCTTTCTTCAACCATGATCCCCCCCCCTCCCCAGCCAGCCAGCTCTTCATGAATTTAACTTGGACATAAAAATGTTTCACCACCTTTATCAATATTACAAAGAAAAGTTTAAGAACTTTAATTGTACTTGATCGGGTTCACTCATTTTCCTTCAGTCACTCTCTTGGCATCTTGGAGGAGGACTGGGAGCCACAGTAGAGGAATGAAAGAGCTGCATGCGGCTCAGAGCCACGGATTGCCGACCCCTGGCCTAGCACCTTTCCCATGGTTTGTCTATGCATGGATCGTCTGATTCTGAGTCAATATCTTTCCATAAATTTTGGAGATACTGATTATGAAGATCTATGTGGATGTGTTCCCTAGTATTATCTCCACATGAACTCGCCACATGTGTTTTACAGTAAACGGCATTAACAATCACAGCATCCTTCTGTAATTTTTATTATTTCAATTTATATCCCGCCCTTCTCCCGAAGGACTCAGGTAATGAAGAACGTAGTTATCAATTATGACAAATCTTAACTTTTATTTTTTTCAACAAAAGACAAAGGCACAAGTGGTCAATTGATTCCCATGAATTAGAGTAAGTGAAATATTTTAAGTACTTGGGCAAAGTATTTGAAGCCTCTAGGAAATTAACAGCCCAAACAAATTCTGCCACTTCTACTGCCCAAAAGAGCACACTATAAACTAAATTTTATAGGCAACAGGGGGCAAATTACATTCCAGCATCAGTCACATTGTTTAGGGCCAATTTATGTGGGATGAAACTTGGCCTATATACAAACCTAAGGGCTTATGAAAGCACTTAATTTCCTTAGGACTTTGTTCAGTATCCCAAAATGCACTCCTAATGCAATCTTGATTTTTATCCATAGAGAGAAGAGTGGAAGGGAGATGGTTAGCATCATCATCATCATCATCATCATCATCATCATCATCATCGTCATCGTCATCGTCATCATCATGCATTCATCAAAATGCTCTACAATTAATTTTCAGCTTTTTTTGTACTTTTGTACAAAGGTGCTGCAATTTTTTTTCTCCTATAACTACACAATATACTTTTATATTGGAGAAATTTTGCCTTCTTGCATGACTTTGTGCAGTCTTGAGATGAAGGCTTATTTGTAAACCATTGGTCCCTTTTTAAAAAAAAATCCCATCCATAATCTGATTGCTTTAAAATGAAACCAGAAAATTCTATAAGATCTGGCCAAATAAGCAAAATAAAAAGACATGTTTAAAGAGTGAGCTAAGGTCCTACACCAAGCATGGAAGGAATACGTATAAAAAGGGAGAGGAGACTATGTTTTATATATGGAATTGTGATAGAAAAACTGTTAGACACTAGCTGAATGTTGAACTTATTTAAATATATAAGGTCACTTATTTACTGATTTGAACACAGCTTGACTTTGGTGCTTATTAGCAGGGACAGAGACACACAAAATCTGTATTCTAATTATGGTTGGTTGCATAGTTACTCAGATGTTTCAGCTGAGTTTGGCATTTTAATCCATCTATCGTGTCCTTCACTAGGGCTGTTTAACACTATCAACATCTGCCTATCCCAGGTCCTTTAGAAGGACTTGCTAAGTGGATAAAAATGCCAAACCCAATCAAACATCTGGGTGACTGTGCAACCAACCTTAATTAGAGAACACAGATTATGTGGTCTCTGCTAGCCAACCCCAAAGCCAAACTGTGTTCAGATCAGTTGTTTGTTGCACAGTTGGACAGATGTCCAGACTGGATTTGCCATTTTTATCTACTTATTGAGTCCTTCCCAAGGACCTGGGATAAATAGATGTTTGATGGTGTTTAAAAATACTGTAGCAAGATATAAGCTGCCTTTTGCAATTGACTAATGGTGAATTTGTCAATGACAATGGTATTCAAGTGATGCTCCAGTTGTTTTGGGATTGCACCTAAGTTATCTATGACTATGGGTACTATTTTGCTTTCTTTTGCCACAGTTATTCTATTTCTATTTGCAGGACTTCATATTTTGTTATCTTCTTTCTCTTCTCTTCTACTTCTCCAGGTATTGCCATGTCCACTATCCAGACTTTTTTGTCTTTCTTATCAACAGTTGTTAAGTCTGGGTTGTTAAGTGTCAGATGCCTGTCTGTTTGAATTCTAAAGTCTCAGAGCACTTTTTTTTAATTACTTTTTGTATTTTATAGTCCCACCAGGTCTTGCTTGCAGGCAAATGTTATTTCTTGCAGATCTTCCAATGCACCATTATTGCTACTTTATTGCATCTTTGTAATCAGTCTGTGTCTTCCATTGTACCATTGATTTTTGCACAAAACTTCTGATATTTCTTACTGTTATTTGTAAGCACTTGATTATTCAATCATGTAGCAGAGAGTTGAATGCCTTCTTGTAATCACTCCACACTATATACGTTGATCTCCCTTTTCTTGCAGTTTTCCACAATCATCTTGTCAATTAGTTGTTCTTTTGTTTCTCTGCTATTTAGGCACTTTCCTTTCTGCTCAGGTGGAGAAAGCTTGTTTTCCACTAGATGTTGTTGGACTATATCAGCTATTACACTAGTTAGCAATTTGAAAGTTGTTTGCAAGCAAGTAATTAGCCTGTGCAGTAGTTGCCTGGTGCTGCCCCTTTCGTTGGATCTGTCATTATCAGGTACATTTTGCCAGATGTTAGCCACTCTTCAATTTCACTTCCTTACAGTACATTTTTAAATTGCTTGGCAACAAGTAAGTGTAGAGTAGTCAGATGCTTCAATCAAAAATCATGCAGTTCATCTTCACCCGGTGCTGATCAATTCTTGGTTTTCCCTGCCTTTTTCTACATCATTTCTGCTGTTATTACAAGTTCTTTTATTTCTTCTTTATTCTTATCCACCTCCTTTAGCCAAGTTGCATTCTTGTTGTATTTCTTTGGGTTATTCCACATCTATGCTTGTTGAGTTATTCACTGCAGTTTCTCCATTGATGGATTGCTAGAAATGTTTCTGATTAGACTGAAATTGGAGATTCTGCCTATAATTTGCAATTCAAGCTTTGTATCTGCTGATCCTCTTGGCTATAGCTCTTATTTGCAATTTTATTATTTCTAGTGCTTTCTTAATTTTCCTCATTTCTAAGTAGTATTTTTTGATTAGGTATTTTTTGGTCTTCTTGTTCTTCAAATTTTTATTTCATATGTTCTAGTTTGCTTTCATTTGATCTCAGCTTGCTGATCTTATTTTCCAGCCTAATCTTCCATTTTGGGTGTGTATCCCAGATATTCAGTTGTAACTGCAGCTGTACTATAAACTAGTTGGTTTGTTTCATGTCGCAAGCTGGTGCTTAGATTTGATATTACAGTATTGGCATCTTTTAATGCTTGGGCTAGCTGTTTCTTTGGAACAAGCTTCAATTTAAGCAACCTTATTCTATTGTTTTTGTACTGTTCTAAATGTTCAGTTATACTTTCTTTCAATTTTTCTATTTCTTTAGTGATAGAGCTTTGTTCTTTGTGAAGCAGGGGAGACAGTGCCTGGTTTTTAATGAAAACAATTTTATACCTGTGCTGGCTTCTGCTACTGCCAACTCCCTCTGGTTTGCCTCTACAGTCTGAGGTACTTATAGCAAGGCTTTGATTTCTTTGCCCTGTTCAGACTTTTGTAGGTCTTCCAATGCTGCTTCTATGAATACTTTATTTTGTATTATAAATCATTGCTCTGCTAGCCTTTGTTCTGTTATTTCTGATTCTGGATGTTGTTTTTCCACACTTGGTGCATTCATTTCAAATATTCTCTTCTTGTTGGACTTGATCTGTAATAACAGATCATTATTTCTTTGTTTTCTGTCACTGCATGTTTGCGATGAGTAAACACCTTTCCCTCCAGTAGTTCTGCAAATGCTGGCCTTGGTTGCTCAGCCAACAGTCCTGAGTCCGATAGCCCATTTTTCACCAAATGCCCAGGAACTCCAACAACTAGCACGGTCCTTGTTGACCTGGGCCATGACCAAGCCAATATGAGTTTCAGTAATTTATATCTCACCATAATTTTTATGGGAAAGACACTCTTTGTCTGACTCCTCTGATGAGATGTGTCCAGTATGGTTGAACCTCTGGTATAGCTCTTATCTTCCTCAGAGCACACAACCATGTCAAGATAGTGCCTCAGTGGGTATCAGGGTAGCCCATAACTGGTCAGAGAACACAGATTGTGTGGTCCCTGGTAGGAAGCACCAGAGTCAAGTTGAGTTCAAATCAGTATTATTATATGGTTGTTGCACAGTCAGAGAGATGTTCAGACTGGATTTGGTATTTTTGTTTACAAATCAATTCATTTCCAAGGACCTGGGATAAGCAGATATGAATGTTTGATGGTGTAAACCACCCAATGGGGTACTGTGGTTGCTAGTAGATTTGAAGTTGTTATTCTGAATGTTGATCCAGTGACTTAGCTATTACATCACAGTGGAATGCATTTAATTAATTAAGATCTGCATTCAAGGCAAAGTAGAGAAAGCTGCGAAATGGTGAGAAAAAGCAAATAATCCTTTAAAAACAGCTTACAAAGAGAAAGTTTATTCTGTCCTACAATAGGGAATCTGAAGTAAGCCTCTCCTGGGAAAGGAAATATCAATCTCTGGGATGATCTCACCTCCTGGTCCTCAATATTGACTAGATCCTCAGTAGTCCTGATTCTGGTTGTTGTTACTAAATGTTAGTTTGGTGTATAATAGGGCCGGCCTCATCCATGATTTGATAGTGGATGAGGCAACTAATCTGGCATGTATAACCAGGTTGGATCCAGAAGGGGATGTTTCCATCTTTGAAATATATCTACCTGGGATTTGAGTCTGACATCAATTGCAGTCCTGTACCAGGGAGGATGGGACTGTGTTATGAGAAGGCGATCTAGTGATTTTTAGGGACACTGTGCCATATATTAGCCAAATATAAAGTTTCATGATTGAAGTCGGGCCCTAGGAAGCAGTTGGATTTGTTGCTGCTATACCAGCCTTCTTATCTGAGCTGTCTTACTCTGTTGTGGAGTTGACAGTAGAATCCCCTAGACCAGTAATTCTCAACCTTTTCTTCACCATGGACCCCTTTAAATACCTTTTGTAGCTATGGACCACTACCACATACCCCCAAGACTTAACTCAAGATTTAAATCATAACATTTCTTCAAGCCTTTGCAGACCCCCCATGACAACATCATGACCCCCTGGGAGTCCATGGACCACAGTTTGAGAACCACTGTCCTAGACTGTTGGGTCTGTGAGACTTCAATCTACAGTCCTGGGGCACTGAACTGGAGGTGGCTTGAGAGTTCACAGCCAACATGGCAACTGCAGACCCGAACATAAATTACACAAGTGTCACACATGAGGTCTTTTTCTTTTCCTGAAACAGTTTCAATGTGATTTGAAAACCACAGAATGTTACAGTTAGTCCTTTGTCATGGTATGATCACACTGGGGTCTGCATGACTTGAAGAGACAAAAAAAAGTGTATCTTAAAAGACGTAAAAGATGGTGAAAAATGTTTGCTATTAAGAACATAAGGTCCTAAGTGTCAGGGAGTGATCTGCCACTGCCCTGGCAACAGAGAAATAACTTTGTCTACTGTCTACTCTACTGTCCTGAAGAGGCATCAGGAGGACACTCCATTGAAAGTATATGCATGGTTAGGAACATAATGAATCTAGCTGATCATTCAAACCTGATCATCAGATCCTGGGTTGTGAAGTTTTTTAAAACTCAAAATGAATACTTTGAATTGGACAATATACTAAATTGGGACCAGTCATCTTCTCAAAACTATTCTGCACTATAAGTGTATGTGATGTCACTAATGCATGTAGATTGAGCATAATGAATACTTTGTGACTTAAATCAGAAACTTATATTTGTGAAATAACTCATGAATGGCTAACTCTGCGCTGCCACGTTAGAAGGAAACTTCATTATAATGTCTAAATAATCTTCAGAGGCAATCCCACATTATATATATCAAAAATTTGATATATAAATTATATACATATATGCAGTATTTCCTCGTGATCATTTCAGTTACTTTAAAATATGCTTCTCGATGGAATATTTATAATTGGTTCCATATTGTTTAACTTTTGAAAGGTATTGCAAGAATTGTATAGTAACAGACTATACTATAAAAGAAAATAAAAGCAAAAATAGAAGACAAGAAATTCTATGGAGAACTAAAAGGGATTCTGCAATAAAGTACTGTGTGGACATTAGATCTCTCAATTTTAAATGAGCTTGCAGATATCATCATTCTCTATTCCTTGTGGAATCACAAAGAACAGCTACAGTGCTAGAAAATTGGAAAAGATCAAATGTTTTTATCTTCAAAGAGAATGCCAAGGTAATTAAGACCCTTCAGTTTAGCTGACCATGGGAATGTGGTGGATGTAGCATATCTGTGCCTTCTCTATAAGGTAGAATATCTTATAGAGGGCACAGGAAATAGTCTTGAAGGACAGGAGGAAATGCTCCTACTAAAGCAATGATTAGAGGAGCTTAGTTTGAGTACTTTCCAAGAAACTAATTTGAGAAAACACCTCAGACAGGTCCCTCTGTCATTCATATGAAAATACAGTGAAGGAGAGGAACAGCCACTCAGAAGATTCTGTTATTATATGTCAAGCCCAAGCAACAGGTCAACAGTTGACCTGAAGAGTTCAAGTTGACTACTGAAATTCTACCTATAATATAGGAATTGTCTCCAGATGGCTGGCCTTCCCTTGGGAATAAACAGATAAGGTTCCATGGAGCTTGGGGTGGGGGAGGGTATCAGTCCTAGATCTCTTGACAATTCAAGATTAACTCCCCACTTGATTCTTCTTTTCTGCATGGCTGGACATTTCCCAGCAGCACAGCTGCTCCAATAAAAGTAGTTTTAACCCTATAATGGCATTGGTTTTTTTAGTCTGTCTACCCTATAGGGCTGGCATACTTTGACTTCAACAAAACATTAAATAAAGCATTCGAAGTAGATGCAAAGCTTTGGGCTGGAGTTGGCTACCATTAGATGCATACAGAACTAGTTGAACAATTTTATTAGTGAGTTTGTTGTTTATTTATAAAATTTATTGGCCACCCATCTTACCACAGGATAAGGCAGCTTACAGTCATAAAAATATGCCTATACATGTACAATTAAAACATAAATAATTAAAACCAACATTAAAACCTGGGGAGGATGGGGTTGGAGTGGGGGGAGGTGGGATCGATTGTTACGCAATCAACCACTACCACTGTGCTGTTCCCCCCCCTCCAAGCCAACTGGTAGAGCTGCATCTTTAGGCCCTTACGAAAGGATAGGAGGGTTGGGGCCACCCTCACATCAGGAGACAAGATGTTCCAGAGGGCAGGAACAACAGCAGAGAAGACTCTCCTCCTGGACCCCGCCAGCCGGAATAATTGGGCTGACAGGACCCACAGCATGCCTCCTCTGCTGGCACAAATGCGAGGGGCCAATCCCAGTGGGGTGATTTAAAGGTGATCACCAACACCTTGAATTGCACCTGGAAGTACGTTTCTGCATGAAGAGCTGTTCATCTAACTTCTTTCATAATTCTGCATTTCATTATGACTTCATACCTTATGAAATCCTGCAGAAAAAATACAGCTGAATAAATTAATTAAATCCACTTCCCCTGATCTAAGGGGGAGAACTAACAAACTATGATTGTGAAATTCTACTTTTCTGAATCCTCGTGCCCAACAATATTTGCATTCTCTAAAAAATAAAGCAAAGCAAACCATGTGATGTGTTTAACTTCATCTTAAGTTTGTCTTAATGCTTGAAGGGTTTTTTGAGACCACCTAAATAGCAGTGCCCACCATTAATATCAAGTGCTATGTCCCTGATGAGTATCCATTAGATGAGTATAATTGTCCAGGTGTATGCATGTAGTGCTTCTGTTCTCCTAAAATATATCTAGATTCCATTCCACATATGTACATCTAATAGACATTTGTAAGAGGAATTGAAGGTGGCAAAAGTTCAGATAGGGACAAAATTAGAGGGCCTCTCTCTGTTTTCCAAAAATATAAAGAAGGAAGGAAATTCATGTCTAAGAACAACTGATTCAGCCAAATATTTCTAAAACAAAATATATCTGAAAAAAATATGTGGACATTCACATATGAGACTTCAACTCAATTGACTCTGAATATAATAGCCTAATTGTCAATGATGAAACTTTGGCAGCTACACACCTCTGTGTTTCAACTTGCCTTTAGATTAAGGGGGGAGGTGTTATTTTCAAGTGGATTAGATGAAGAAACGGAACTTCTATGATTCTGCTGAAGACTGTGAGAGCCTGAAGCCTTTTCAAGGACACCAGAACGGGTGTGGATTTGAAGCAGATGGTTCCCATAACAAAATGAACTTGTTTATATGGACTATGTAAGACATTAGGGGTTTGGCTGGGAAAATTATTGTTTAAGTCTGTGAATTGGTGTTGGAACCTCAGAGTTAGTTTTGCTTTGACATAACCATGCTGTGTATTCAATAAATAGTAAGATTTTCAGAGATGGAATGAACCTGGAGTTTTATTTGGATTCTCAAGCTGGATGTTGACACTAATGCTCATTCATATTACAACCTTCTCTTTTACCCTTTTTCTGCACCCAATTCCCACCTCATATACCAGAATGATAGTATAATCAAATCAGAATTATTGTTACTTCAAAAATCTTCTTGCCTAGCCTTCAGGTAATGAAGAAAATCTATGGCTGTAGCATCCTTGATTGATGACTATTACTTTAAACCAGTGTTTCTCAACCCTGGCAATTTTAAGATGCAAGGAATTCAATTCCCAGAATTCCCCAGCCAACATGCAATCTGGACATCAAATCCAACTAACACTGAATCAAAATTAATGTCTTTTTTATATTTGTTGCTTTGGATTTAACCGCCTGGAGAAAAAGATAACAGTTTTGTTACAATGACAGCCCTTCAGGTATCTGAGGGTGATTAGATGATTAACATACTCCCTCTTAATCATAATTAAAACAGACATTGACTAAGTGATCTCTGTACTATCTTTGTCGCCTTAGTCTGGGAACTCTTCATCAACCTCTATAAGTAGCAGAAGAAATATTTAAAAGCAGATTTTAACTTCATGTATGAAAATGCTCTCTATTTCTAGCTGTGTCAGATCTGAGTATAGTGATATCACAAGAATCAGCCTTGTACAGAACCAATTTCTCTCTAGCTGAAAAACCTATCCCTCATTTGTAGAATTAGTTACTGAAGATACAATTTATTTGACATTTTGTATTTTAAAGGCTTCACAGAATACTATATAAAAATTTTCACAATGTATTAGTGCAGTGTTGAAATCTCCCCATTTACCTCTTGTCTGTGATCATTACTAACCAAAGAATTTGATTAAAAGAGGGGAGTTATTACTGATGAAAAATGCATTCTGCCACAAAGAAGAGGGAGTCAAGCTATTCTCCAAAGTGCCTGAAGGCAGGACGAGAAGCAACGGGTGGAAACTGATCAAGGAGAGAAGCAACTTAGAACTAAGGAGAAACTTCCTGACAGTTAGAACAATTAACCAATGGAACAACCTGCCTCCAGAAGTGGTGAATGCTCCAACATTGGAAGTTTTTAAGAAGAGACTGGACAGCCGTTTGTCTGAAATGGTGTAGGGTTCCTGCCTGGGCAGGGGGTTGGACTCGATGACCTCCAAGGTCCCTTCCAACTTTATTATTATTATTATTATTATTATTATTATTATTATTATTATTATTATTATTATTATTATTATTATTATTATTATATTGAAATATAGAATGGGTTTTCTTGCAGTTTGTATCATAATCAGCTATGCAGAAAAAAATAGGGAAATGTTATCTTGCAATTGATCTTGCTTTATCAACATTTCTTATTAAAAAGTGTAGATGTACAATGCAGTTTGCATCACTTTCAGGAAGACTTAAAAATGAGGGTTGTCACAAAACAGTGCATTCTGAAGATAAAGATTTCCAAGCAAATCTTTCTGAATTCCGGGGTACATCCTTGATGTCAGCATAATGCCAGGGGTTATGGTATATCCAAATATGGAAAACATCCAACATACTGCCAATATGTTGCAGTATGAGCTCAGAGGACCCAATGCTAAGACAGTGAACTAGCTGAACATCTTACAAATAATTAGGGAAGTGTAGCCTGTTGCCCAAGGCCTAACCTATCATGTATGAACAAGCCCTTTGTTCTATGCTCTTTCAAAAATAAAGCACTGCAGACTCCGTTAATGCATGATGTAACTTCACAGTCATTAAAATATGATTCCACAGACTAAGAGGCGCTATGCAAAATTAATACTTGGGCCCCAAGTAAACAGGAAATGTAGTATTACTCCAGGATCCATATCTGCAGGCACTACAGTCAAGTCAGATATTTCTAGCTTCTCAGCAGTTCAAGTAAGATTAAAATCTTCATGTGTTTCTTTGTCTTATTCTTTGTTTTCTGTTTTGTAAGTGCCGTGTAAAATCAAATGATCTTTAAAATAATTAAGCTTTTAAATATGTTTTTAAATTGTGGGATAGAGTGGGGTCAGATGAATTTGTTTGGAAAGGGCGGGGCCAGGTGCAGTGAGCTTATATGTGGATATGGAAATATAAAGATTTTCCCAAGATGGAAATCTGTAGTGATACAATTTCATAAACCACTTGCTACAGAAACAATAGTTTCATTTTATGCTGCCTAGTCAGATCATCAAATAAGATTGATTAGGATTAGGAAACATATTCAATTCAGAAGGACCCAATTCAAGAAAAAGGTAGACAAAATTGAATGGTTCCAGAGGACAATAAAGATACTAAGGAGTTTGGCAAAGGATCCCTGGACAAAGGTTAAAAAGAGCTGGCTAGGTTTAGGCTGAAGAAGACAATGTGGGGAGAGGCATGATAGCATTCCTCAAATACTCAATGGTTCCTCACACAGAAGATAAATAAATTCCAGTATTCTCTGCTGTTCCTGAAGACAGAATTAAATTTAAAGGCCTAAATTACAGACGGTGGGGATAAATTTCCCCTGAATATTAGAAAGAACTTCATAATGATAGGAGTGGAATTGTAAAAATACCTGGGATGGCTTTTTGGTGAAAGTGTACAAGAGACGTTGGATAACCAACTGTGATACTTTAGCATTGGCCTTAACTAGATTATCTACAAAAGTGTCTCTTACTCTGTGTAATATTTAGCAATGGTATGAATTATTTACAAGCAAACTCATTTCCAGTTCATTGAATTTCATGTTCTCAATCATACAAAAGCTATTTGTGTTCAAGATGCAGCTCTCTTCAGACTTCAGTACACAAAGCCAGTGACGGAAAGTATTGGCATACACCATAGGCAGAGCAAGGAACTGTGGCAATACCTCTATCTTACACAGTTTAATCTGCCTCCTTGAATAACAAAGTCACAACAAATAGTGAAAAGGACTTATGAGATACATTGTAGGACTCCAAATACTTTTAAAAGATAATAATTCCTTAGCGTCTCCACATTAATTAGAAGGAAGAAAAAATCAGAAGATCTTGCCCTGAAAGCAGCTTAAAAAATGCAACTTTAATGTGAACAAAATACAATCCTAAACTCTCTAACGCTCATTAAAAAAAATCGAAAATCTCAGAACAGCCCAGAATGTTCAATGGGAATACTATCACTACCACACTCACCAGGGTAGGGAAAGGGCAAAGAATGCTGGCAGGAGAAGTGAAACTTTTGGCTGCAAAATGTTTTCCTGTTGTTATAAATCTAGTGCAAGTTATTTTGCCATGTGATTAAAAACACATTATTTAAGGAGTGAAGTATTTTCTGGTTTGTACAGTTAGGTAGTTGTTACAGAATCACAACCACAAGTGAGTATTTAGAATTAATCTTAAGAAGAAGCAGAACTTTGCTGCAACATTTTTGAAGGAGAAAGGCTGATTTAATATTTATATTATAGTAACTTATGATTATAAATTATGTTCATGTGTATTTGTATATTTAAGGAACACTGAAGAGCACAGGCTGGATAAAGGAATGGAGTTTAAGACCTGCTTAGTACTAGCTACTGCTTTGTGTTTAGGATTTGTAGGCCCTCAAAAGAGTAGTCACCCACCATGTAAGTATATAATATTTATTAATAACTTAAGCAAGGTAAATTGATGATAAAGTCATGGGTTAGCTATTAATTGCTTAATAAGCAAGCAAAAATGGATAAGAAACTCATTTTATTTGCTATATCATAATGCATGCATATGAATACTATATATGTGACTATAATGAGTACATTATAATTATATGAATATATATGACTTTAGAGGGGGGTGTAATGGCTCAGCAGTTAAAGGCACTGAGCTTGTTAGCTGGAAAGCATTCAGGTTTGAGACCTGAGTGCTGCATGATGGAGTGAGCTTCCATTACTTGCTCCAGCTCCTGTCAACCTAGCAGTTCGAAATCATGCAAATGCAAGTAGATAAATAGGTACCACTTTGGTGGGAAGGTAACAGTATTCTGTGTGCCTTGGCGTATACTCATGCTGGCCACATGAGCATGGAAATGTCTGCATAATATTGGCTCCCTCGGCTAAAAAACAGATGAGATGAGCACCAACCCCTAGAGTCAAAAACAGCTGGAAAGGGGAAACTTTTATCTTTACCTACAGTATATGATTGTATGTGATATAGTTCATAACCTAAACATATATTTGTTCCAGTTAAATAATGTGGGAATTCTAAAGTCCGTTGGCCTCATTAGTACATATTTTGAGTAGACATGTATATGATTGTTCTCCAGGACACCATTCCCTCTTTTGGGTCTATGTCTGGCTCTCTTGTTAAATATGTGCAGGTATTATGGAACCATCCAAAAGCATTGGAGTACTGGGTGCATTACCAGATATCCGAACAGATAAGAAGGACATGGGAAATTGGGAAGATCAAATGGGAGAAAAATGAAGTGTTTAACTTTTTTGGCTTCACAGTAAAAATTACAGTAAAAAGTGACAGAAAAAAAACATGTTTAGATCTACATTTATATGAAATTACTTTTTCCAGCATTAAAAAGACTAGCTTTTCAATCACAGGAATGTACTAGAGCAAGAGAGGAGGCAAAAGACTGCATCATGTAGGTCTTATCAGTTTCAGGCAGAAGGCAGCCTGGAGAGTACTAGTCAACTTAGGCCACAAAGCTGAGCTTGTTAACTTGTCATTAGCACTTATTAGGGAAGCACTGACTCTGGGAGAAAAGCTGCTCAGAAAGAGATTGCTTGTAGATACTTAAGCATCCAGACGGTACTTGATTTTTAAGGCTACATCTGCTGGACAGAGGACATGATGACAAAATGGAGGACGTATTTCCTTTTGATGGACATCTGGTAACCCTATCCAAAGTATCTGAACCGGAAAACTTTTGATTGCTGAACTGAAGTAGCCAGGCAAATAACTTCAAGGATTTGTCCCAGTGGTACTCATAGGCAATTACAAGCAGGGATGTTGGCAGGGGAGGTGAGGAGAAAAGTGGCAAATGGTGACATATGTGTAGTCACCTGAGTGTTGTGATTGTATTTTTGTCAGGATATCTAATGCAACTATGTAAGTCACAGCATTTGTGTGAATACTTCATTGGGTGTATATTATTTTTGATGTTGTCACATTTTCTCAATGAGAGGCTATTGCAAATTAGAATGCGGAGAAGATTTAGAATGAGCTATCCCAGAAAACAGACCATCAGAATTCTAGACCATAAAAAAAAATCCTTGTGTATTTCCTACAACAAGAAAAATATTTTGGAGAAACTTGAATCTAAATTTAATACATTCTGTTAAAAATCTAGGGGAATCAATATGGGATTCAGGTGTTCAGACACTGCATATCTATGTAGGGAACCTGCCAACATATATTGAAATTATGGCTATAGGATAGAACTTTTTACTTCTTAGTATATTAAATGATCTATGTGTGTGTGGTAGGTTTAATAGACTGGATTTATTTATTTATATTCTTGCTTAAAGCACCAGTAGTTAACATGAAAGAGTATATTTAAATCAGCCTTCTACATATGTTAAGAAAGTGTAAAACCATATAGAGAAGGGGATGTTATTAATGATCATGGGATGGTTTAAACACAACTCATAACTAAAGTTCTACGATACACAGAGAAGTAATAACTGTGATTGTTCCAAATGTATTATTAATAAATATTAGTACAGAATGATTCTTACCTCTAAATCATCGGTTGTTATCTTCAGAATTGTGAGTCTTGTATCTTCCATTGAAAAAAATGGAAACGACTAAGAGAAGAGCATATCAGAAAAGGACCACTGCTTAATATATCTAGTCAGAAATACTGACTATTGAATTTGAGAAAAATACATTCACAGAGAAGAAAAGATCACAGGCAACTGCCCAATTTCTTTCTCCCAAACAGATGCCTGCCAATGTCTAATGGAAGTCAGTGAAAGAGATGAATGTGAATTTTCTTCAGAAAACATTACTGCAGAGCAGTGCACAGCAAATGGATGTTGTTTTGATGCATCGATGATTGACGTCCCCTGGTGCTTCAAACCATCAGGTGAAAGAGGTAATGAGAGGTGGGCAGCAGAAAGGGAGATTGTCTATGGAGATTCTCAGTCATCCAGGTCATGGTTGTCCCTAAAGTGCTTTTCGAAAGGCAGCTGGACTGTCTTTTTCCCCCCCTTGAAGACGTTTTACTTTTCATCCAAGAAGCTTCTTTGGTTCTTCTTCACTTCTTCAGAACTGAAGAAGCTTCTTGGATGAGAAGCAAAATGTCTTCAGGGAAAAAAACAAAGCAAGTCAAGTGGCCTTTTGAAAAGCACCTTTGGGAGAAAGGGAGATTGTACCCCTTCAGGCAGAATGCAACTTTTATTTTTTAAGCCATAGCCAAGCTTATTATCTGGAAAATACAGTGACCTGCATATTATTTACAATAACAGCTTCAGTAACCTATGCAAGGAAAATGATTCCACCAGAAGAAAGAAAGGATTGTGGCTATCAAGGGATCACACGCAAAAGGTGCAAACGAATTGGATGCTGCTTTGATCTAAAGGCATCTGGAGCACCAACCTGTTTTCATCCTCCAGTAAATGATGGTAAGTAATTTTTGAGTTCTTTAAGACCTAAACAAAGAACGAAAGAAAAGCAATAAAACGTATATCAACTTTTCCCCATTTTCTTTAAAAACCATCTCCCCCCCTCTTTTTTTTATTCAATATACTAAAGCAGATATATCTAACCTTGGCAACTTTAAGACTTGTAGACTTCAACTCCTAGAATTCCCCAGCCAGCATGGCTGGCTTGGAAATACTGGGAGTTGAAGTCCATAGGTCTTAAAATTGCCAAGGTTGGACCCCCCCCATTCTCTAAAGTGTCTAAATAATATAACATTAAGATGGTTAGCATATTATATAAATATCATGGCACTGAAATAAAATAATGCGTCAAGATTTATATTAACACAATACAAAGCAAAAAAGAAGCAAAACCAACTTACAAGTCTACTACTTCAATTTCTGGTAAAAGTATGCTGATACCTCAAAAGAAGTTGCACGTATATAAGAGCTTCATTGCAAAAGCCAAAGCAGCCATCTCTTTAGTTTGCTGTGTTGGCTGAACAGAAATCAGAATTTACAGTCCATCCAGGAGAGGACTTCTGTTACTTGAAAGCTCCGGTTTGTTTTTTGTTTTTATTTTTAGCTTAAGTTTTCTCGCTAAACATTTATCCATATCATGTTTTTAAAGATCGTCCACTCTACACTCATCCTGATTGTGGCCTAGAGGTTAATACATCTGCCTAACATGCAGACAACCCAGGTTCGAATCTCAGAAGGGTATGTCTGGTTGAAAAGAACTAAAAAGTTCGAAATGGCTATTCCAGTTCTCCCTTAATTCTTTGTTAGCAATTCAAATTTTGAATTGAATATATATATATGAAAAATATAAAGAAGGATGATTTTATTCATGTAACGTGACTCATTTTTCTGAATAGCTTCTCAACACTGTGTAATGGAAGGGAGCGCAAGGCTGGAATGTGGTTACCCAAGCATCACTGCTGAGGAATGCCAAGCAAAGGGGTGTTGCTTCAATTCATATGATATTAATACCCGGTGGTGCTTTCATCCTCTGTCGGACACAGGTAAGTATCCAACTATTTGTTCATGGGAACCACGTTTAACTGAAACTGAAGGAGAGAAAATCAATCTGAGGTGAGAATAATTTAGGGGTGACTAGAAGGTGTGAGGGATGGAGTTGGGAAGGTGGAGAACAAACCACTTGGGACTAGAGAGGACCCATTTTGTAAATAAAAACCAGATGCCATCAACAGGTGAGCATGATAAATGGACTGCAAGCAGTCTGCTCCAATCAAGGAGTGACATAAACTCAGCATTTATACTTTGGCATAGATGTAGATATGGGGAGGGGGGAGAGAAAAAAAACGTTCTAGTTTTTTAGGCTCTGTAGAAGTGGATTTTTGTTGTGCTAGCATCACTCATATTTGCAATAAAACATCTTATCTAATCAAACTGAGTTTTGACTTTCCTGGAGGTGTGCTGAGTTCCGTGAGGAAGAATTATTGTTGTAGTGGCTTGCCATGCAACCCCGATAAGTGTGATGACTTTAACTGTTATCTTATCTACATTGCTTGTTTTTTTATTGTAATATGACTCTGTAGTAGAATGTTTTTATCTCTGAAAGCTGCCATAGCAGACTTCTGTCTTAAAGGGAGCAACGAAATATTGTAAATAAATGTATAAATTTATTCATAATAGAATATTTTATAGAATACTTTATTTGGCCAAGTATGATTAGACACACAAAGAATTTGTCTCTGGTGCATCTCTCAGTGAACATGCAAAGCAACAGAGT